>NW_027110130.1:353866-369193 GCF_000696795.3 Halyomorpha halys
TACTTCCTTTTTATTTATTTTTTCTATACTTACTGTGGTTGTTATCTTGTTCTGTTTTTAGCCCTGAAGAAGGCTAGAAACTCTAGCCGAAACGTTGGCACATTAAAATAAGTTAATCGTATTTATTTGTGTTTTTCATTGACCGCACCCCCAACCATCTTCTCCTCATTATTTTAATTATATGATTTTTGAGAGTATGTCATTTAAAAAAAAAAAATCTAGTTTTATTATTATTTTTTTTTTTATTTTAATATTAGAAAGAAATTTTTAAAAACTCAATTATTATTAAGTTATTCCTCATTGTAATATTCTGTCCCATCTAGTACAAAAATTCGGTGGAAAAATATTCACTTATTTCACCCCAATTTTTTAATTAAATTAATGAAAACTATGTATAATTGCTAGTAAAAATTTATCAGTCTACGTAGTATAGTTAGTTAGTTAGAGAAAATAAAAAATGATGGCAGTTTCAAAACGACAAAAAAAAATTAATTTTTCATTTGGAGCTTCATATTATTAAAACTAGTTACACAAGAAAAAAAAGACAGTTATCTCACCCCAATTTTTTATTACTTTTATGAAAACTATGTATAATTATTAGTCAAAACTGATGAGTCTGTATAGGTAAGGAAAATAGAAATGGCGGCTGTTTCAAAACCTTAAAAAAAAACATTAATGTTTCATTTCGACCTTAAATATATCTTAAAAACTACCAACAACACTAAGAGAACATTATTTAAAGAAGAGTCTAATAGTTTTCATGATATTTGCTAAAATAAATTTATTTATAGTTGTTCGGACACTAAGTTTGATTTATGTAAAACTTTATTTCAGAAACCGTTGGACGTACAGATGTCTATCTGCACTCAAATTAAAGCTAGTTAAATTTATTATAAAATAGTTAATAATGTTTATCTTTGTAGGAGTATTAGTTTTTATGATATTTGACGAAATAAACTCACAAAATGTTAATTTCTAGTTGTTCGATTTTTGAAAAAATATTTCTCTTGACTCATAAGACGCACATATGTCTGCCAACACTCAAAATAAAGGAAATTTAACTTACTATAAAGTAGTTTATGACACTTATCTTCGTAGGGGTAGTAGTTTTTATAATATTCACCTATAAATATAAATTTGGCAAATGAAAATTTGTCGGAACAACTATGAATCAATTTATTTTTGCAAATATCATGAAAACTACTAATTCTACAAAGGTAAAGGATATAAACTATTTTATAGTACACTAAACTAGCTTTAATTTGAGTGCTATTAGACATGTGTACGTCATATAGTTCCTGAGATATCGATTCCTCACAATAAATTAACTATCGATTAATTTTTATTAATATATTTGTTTGGGAGTGGTTTAGTTTATTTAAAAACAACTTTGATCCTTTTTCTCAACTTTATTCTTTTTAAAAACCTTCCAACGTTTCGACCACTTAGGTCATTTTCAAGGATACTTTCTTGTCATTTTCTTTTTTAAAATTCTTAAAAATGCCGGCTAACTGCCTTTGTCCCATCTATAATTTCTTCTATATAATTCTTTCCTAAATTTAAAACTTGTACTAACCACTTTTCTTTCTATCATTTACATTTGCAAACTCTAAACAGAACCTACCTTGAAAATGACCTAAGTGGTCGAAACGTTGGAAGGTTTTAAAAAGAATAAAGTTGAGAAAAAGGATCAAATTTGTTTTTAAATTAACTATCGATATTTCAGTACGTTCCATACAAAATTTTTATGAAATGTTGCTTTTTAAAAAGCTATTTCTCGAGAACTATTGAACGTAAATATCTCTATTAGAGCTTATATTTTAGCAAATTTACTCTACTTTAAATAATGCTCTATTAGATTTTCTATTGTTGTTGGTAGTTGTAAAGATATTGAGCTCCAAGTAGAAAATTAATTATTTTTAAAGTTTTGAAACAGCCGCCATTTTTTATTCCTCCTACCTATACTTGACAGACTCATCAATTTTGACTAGTAATTATACATAGTTTTCAATTAAGTAATCAAAAATTGGGGTGAGATAACTGCCTTTTTTGTCCTCTTGGACTCTTGTTCTATAATTGAACATCATTTAAACTAGAGTAAATTTCCTAAAAATATTATCCCTCATAGAAGATATATGTGTTCAGTAGGTTCTGAGAAACAGTTTTTTAAAAAACAATAATGAAACATCAGTAATTATGAATTTATTTTTGGAAAACTATATATCAGGAATCATTGTACTATAAAGTAATTTATAACATTTAATATGAATTTGGTGAATGACACTAATCTTCCTGGTTTAAGTGTAATAATTTGTTTCATATACATCAACAACAACGTTTCGGGAAAATCTCTTATCTTCAGGTTGCTATAAAACCAAATTCAACAAAACTTATAACATGTGCTTACAACATCATATCTATTCATACACTATTTACCTGATAACAAATATTTTAATTATAAAGTATAATTATCTCCTTATTTTATCATTAGTGCTAATATTCAATATTATTGTTGTAGTTTAATAAATAAAAAAACTTTTTATATTATCAACAGTTATGCATTTTTAAGGAGAATAATTACCTTCCTGGAGGTTATCTTTCATATATGATAACAACCATATAGACTATAAACAATTGTCTCCTACCTCTATTACACTAAATTATTACACAAGCAAGGAAGATTAGTGTCATCAAATTCATATTAAATCTATAAACTGTTCCAGTAGAAGATTATTAATTTAAGTAATATATAACGTTTATCTTGATAGGAGTAGTCATTTTATTATATTTGTCAAACTGAATTCACAAAATGTTTATTTCTAGTTGTTCAGGTAAAAGTTTTGATTTATGAAAAAATATATCTGAGGATCTATTAGACGTACGTAGTACGTACTACGTACTACGTAGTACGTAGTAAGTATTAATAATTTTAATACTGGTATTTAAAAAATCTGGTTGTTATAATTTTTTTTTTTTTAATTGAGATTTAAATTGTAATATCAGAGAAGACATTTTTAAAAACTGCCTATTATTTTGAATTTTTTTTCCCAAATCGCAATAGACACCTATCCCTTCCTAAAAGGGCAGCTGAGCAGTTGTTGGGAAGGGGGGAGGGGGGCGAGAAATCGGGAGAGGGGGTGACATCTGGCTTCCTGTGGGGGTATCCCAGGTAGACCTTCGTTCCACGTTCAGTCTGTCCGTGATCTTGGGAGTGTGTGCTTGTGTCTTCTTTCCCTTCTTGGACTGTTCCGAACTAAAGGTGAGTCATAGTATGTTTACGTACGTTTATTTAGTGCGTTATTCCTCTAGTTTGTTTACTACGTATCTTAAATATATATTTTGAGTAATACGTTCAGTTCTTAATTCGATATTTATTATAGGTATTCTAAGATTAACGTAACTTTCGCAAAAAAACGATATCCGCAAATTAACTTCAAATGAGTCTTGACACTTGATCTCTAGTTACCATTGGTTGACAAATATATAATTTTTCTTTATAGTTTCAGTGTTTAGAGTAATTATATTTCTGTAGACTTTTATAAAATTTGAGCGGTGGAATTTTTATTTACATAACAATATCTTCTTTAAAATACTTTTTAATTAAAAAAACTTAAAAGCTGTACAAATCACGACGTTTCGTAAGTTTTAAACTACATCATCAGGATATGTACTTCAATTAAACAAATACATTAGTTTCTACTTACTAAATAAATTGTTTTGTTTTTTAAATTAACTTAAGTATGACCTCCGGTTACCATAGATAAATGAATTATTTTTAATTTTTCTTTTCAGAATATCGGTTTTTAGGTAAATTCTATTTCGGTAGATTTTTATAAAATTTTTGGTGGAGGAGTAAATTTTATTTAAAAGAAAAAAAAAAAAAGTGTCTTCCTTAAAATATTTAATCATCCATGTTATAAATCTTATACTTGGTATAAGATTTATAACATGGATGATTAAATATTTTCGGTCAATATAAAAATAACAGAATGATATTTTTATATTGACCGAAAATATTTAATCATCCATGTACTTATTTATAATAAATAAAATTTTAATATAGCACACAATTACAACTTACAATTAAAACAAACCCGAGAAATTTGAGTATAGTTGCCGATATTATTGGTAAATTAAAAATATAAGAGTTTAAGGTTATAAAATTAAAGATGTGGTCACAAGTAGAAATAATTTGGAAAGTAAACAAATTAGAGAACCAGGTAATCCTTGGCATAGCTGAGTGTAACATTTAAGTGGAATTGTTAAGTGTTTTAAATAATAAATTGTTTCTTAATTAACGAAATTTTCAAGATACATAAAACTCAGAATCTGGATTTTTAAATTAATTTCTAAATAATCTTTACGTCTCCTGAGAAGTGGGTTTTTTTTTTAAGAAGGTAGTTCACCGTATGAATTATATTGTAGGAAGATAGTCCGGGTGCCGGTCAATAAAGGTATCAAAATAGTAAAAGAAAACTATTGTTAACCAATGTTTCGTCCCACTTTGCAGGGCTTCCTCAGAGCTATCAGATTGAAAGAAAGATGACAATTCAACAACTCAGTTTCTAGTTGCTGTTGTTGTTGATTGTTGCTTAAAGGCGTAAAACCCTCTGGTCATCAACGCCTATGGCAAGATAAAAGTAAAAAAAAAATTAATAAATAACGAAATACAAAATACAAAAATTTAAAAAAAAATAATTAAGAAAAAATAAAATAAAATAAGTAAAAAACATAAAAAAATAAAAATGGAAGAGGAGTTATAATTTATAAAGAAGGCGATGTGCTTTTAAAAATTTAAACACTCGTGTAATTTTAGCTTACTCAGTTTCTAGTTATCTTCCTACAATCAGATTATTTTTCTGTATAATGTATGGTATTCACTCACTTTCATCAAACATTTTGAAGACTGGTTATCTTTTTTAGTATTTTACCTTTTTTCATAAGTACCAGCCCTGATGAAGCCCTTCAAAGCGGGGCGAAACGTTGATTAACACTAAATATTTTTTCTACTATTTTGTACCTTTAAGGTTTTTTTGGTTTTTTTTTTTTCAGAAATATCAATCCTATTCTCTTTTATTTTCTATCATTCTAGAATTGTAGGATAAAATATTTTCACATTTATCTCTAACTAACACATGTACAAAGGCAATATGATCAACTGATAATGAAAACGTATTAACACTGAATTCCAGACCATTGTTTATACATATGACCAATTATTAAATTGCTCGCGCTACTATATTTTTTTCCGAAACGTCAGATTATCGATTAAGTTCTATGGACTATGTTAAAAAAATAATGATAAAGATAGTATCATAATTTTGAACAGTGTTGTCTTTACCTCATGGGCTCACTTAATCCCATGAAATATTAATTACCCCATTAATAAAGGCCCATAAGAGTTCCTAAGTAATTTTTTTTCTGACTTAATTTATTGATTCAAGACTGTCTTCAGATATAAGACTACCAACAAATATGATAACTTGTAAATTATGAAGAAAAAAAAATTACCTGAGTAATATGGTAGAGGCCAGTACACATCAGTACCTCCTCCTGACTTTAAATGATTTCATTAGTTAACTAAGGAGATCCATCATCCAGCTCCTTTTTTATCTTATAAGTCTTCGGTACCTGTTGTAGAGAATGTTCGTAATAGCTATACCTTGTACTAGTTGATTGGTGTGGTGGTATTGTATGATGTTTTAATGTGTTCTTGTACATTAAGTATGTTTAAGTCAGTTTGCCGCGTTCTGTTACTGATGTACCATGGAGATCTTATAAACTGACGTAGTATTTTTTATTGAAATGTTAGTAATTTGTTAATGTAAATATTTTTTTATTGTTATATATTTGCGAAGTATATATCCAAATGGGTTTCAGTAAGTAGATGTATGTGTATAGTCGCTATCTCAGTTTCAGGGCGGTTCGTCTATGAAATAGAGAGTAAAGGAGCTATAGACGCTTATTTAAAATAAGCCCGATTAATTAACTGATTTAACTTTCTTTTTTAGTACTATTTATTACTTTTCAAATAATACATAAATATAAAATAATTATTTCGACTATTATGTTGTTTATTTCAGTTGATAACCCAAATGTTTCTTATCTACGCGACCCTCATTTTTTAAAGTGTTCAGGTCACACTTGGTTAAATTCAAGCTTTAAAGGATATAAGAACTTGGAGGAAGCAAATCCTGTTTGATCCTAATAAACTGTCTCACTTAAATTAATTATTAAAAACTATTAAATTTAAAAAAAAATTTGATCCTTTTTTCTCAACTTTATTTTTTTCAAAACCTTCCAACGTTTCGACCCTTAGGCCATTTTCAAGGATACCTTTACTTTGTTGTCATTTTCTCTTTTAAAATTCTTAAAAATGCCGGCTAATTGCCTTTGTCCCATCTATAACTTCTTCTATATAACTTTTTCTTAAATTTAAAACTTGTATTAACCACTTCTCTTCTTCTTTCATTTACATTTCCAAACATTAAACGGAACCTACCTTCCGTATCCTTGAAAATGACCTGAGGGTCGAAACGTTGTAAGGTTTTGGAAAAAAATAAAGTTGAGAAAAAAGGATCAAATTTGTTTTTAAATAAACTAAACCGCTCTCAAACAAGAATATATTAATAAAAATTAAATTAAAAACTATTTTTAATACGAAGCAATTACTCATATCTAATTTTCCAATTATATGGGTAGACTATGTTACGTTACTACGAATTAATTTAGATTGATTAAAAACCAAAGAATTATTGTTTACTATTATGGTAAATAAAGATAAGAAGATAGTTGACGGTGGATAATATATAAGAGAAGATAGTTTAGGTAGGAGAAGATATATAAAAGGTTTCTCATCAGATCTATGATGTATCTATATGAGGAGAAGGTGGTTCGGGGTGCGGTCAGACAATAACGCAAATAAGTTAGAAATATTTATTTAATAGTGCCAACGTTTCGGCCAGAATTTCCAGCCTTCATCAATAATAGAAGATCAGAAATCTAAGTGACACTTAATATCTAACACTTAGATTTCCGATCTCCTATAATTAGCCCTGATGAAGGCTGGAAATTCTGGCCGAAACGTTGGCATTATTAAATAAGTTTTCTAACTTATTTGTGTTATTTTCTGACCGCACCCCGAACCACCTTCTCCTCATATAGATACATCATAGATCTGATGAGAAACCTTTTATATATTTTTTAATAAATAAATTAGTCTACTGTATGTAAGTTTAGACAATATACTTTAATTATCAATAAAAAAAACTAACTTGGCGGATTTTATTAACATAATTCGAGGAACATTTACAAAAAAAATAAATCTGACGCGATTAACATGGATTGTAGATTTTTAATCTTTTTTCCTGAATTTTAATCATATCCGTTGTCTATCTCATTTCCGCCAAAGAGTATATTTGTCCTTTCCCATGTTTCATCTACCGTTCCAGGCGACTTCTTCCGAGACTGACGAGTCTTTAAAGAGTCAGTCTCTGGAGAAATCACATGGAACGGTGCGTGATATAGGATTAGCTTGGATTGTAGATCATTATTAAGGAAATTTAAAGAAAGACGATTTAAAAAAAAAATCATCACGGCTCAAAATAATCAGAATTATTTTAGATTTTTTTTTAGAAGTTATTCTATAAATTATAATAATTTTGCAGTACCTTAATTAGACCAAAATGTGATAGTTGAACATAAGTAAACTTTATCTGGGTTGAAACCCTGGTTTGAATGACTCATCCAGGGTCTGTGTGAAGAATGAGGTGTCTGGCATTGATGAAGCAATAAACTAGGTCATTGGCATGTGATGTCTATCAGTGAAGTTTATATATATATATATATATATTTGGGGGGGGGTTAGAAAAATGAAAAAAAAAAATTGTATTTGCTAATTTACCAAAACAATTTTGGAAATATTAGCACTCTAAGTATCGTTTATAATAACCTATTTTAAATACAATAATCTCCTTGAAGTTGTTCTGATATTACTTAATACCAGGTTTTTAAATTTTTAAGAAAGATTTCAACTCCTTCCCTTTATAAAGTCATTCCTAATAGTCATTCATCTGGAGTCATAGTGTAGTCATTGTCTAAGAACTTCTAATTTTTAGTCAGTCCATGCTTAGGCATTGAAAAAGCTGTTCTAAAACATAAGTACAATTTTAAATTGTTTCAGTCACAAATAAATTCATTCACAAAGACCTTAACATCCTATTCCTTGCAGATTTGACCCAAAACAGATATGCGTCTTTTCATTCCAAACTCCTTAACCATCCTAACTCATTAATTCTTAATCTTTCATCCTTAACAATCCCTGATAATCCTCCAAGGCGTCTGAAAAGAAGATGGCCACGGGACCTTCTAATTTAAATTAATGTTTGAAGTACCACCAATGGGTGGTTCTTTCCCAAGATTTTCAAGTGTATATAAAACATACTACATATTTACCTATTGTATTATTTTGTACAGTTGTAAATTACATTAAATAAATAATTTAAAAAAAAAAAATTATTTCAAAAGTACATATGAGAAGTTTTCTATCATAAATTTATTTATCCACCTTTGTAGAATCATTATTGAAAATATTGATTTGTAACACTTATTTGTCTGGGGAAATTTAAATTTTGAAATTAAGTTAAAAAGTTTTAACTGTAGAACTTTTATTTATAACCAAAAACTTACAAAAATAGTTCTAATTGTAGTCACACCTCCTGAATTAAAATTTAGAAAGTTACTGTGTTTTATGACTGTTAAATATTTTTTTCGTTTCTTAATGAGGTATTGTTCAAAAGGAAATGGAGAGATACGTAATACATTTTGAACCTCTGTATATTGTTTACTGTAGTTTATTTCTAGGACTACACAATATGGTACCTATTGTGAAGGAAGTTAAAAAAAAAAAAAAAGGACCACAATGTGCAGGAAGTATTTTGTGCTATACAGGAAGCCCTTTAGGGGACATAGAAACTGAGAAAATAATAAATGGGATACGGATTCATTAATCTTCCATTCATGTAATACAATAAATTAAATTTTTGGCGGTTTTGAATTTTATCCACTCATATTTTGCTAAAATTTTTATGTTTAATTGACATCTCATAAATTTTAAAATATCCTTTATTTTTAAATTAAAATACTACATATACATCTCTAATAGTTAGAATTCAACTAGTATTTATTGATGATCTAAATATAAAAATATATATGACATCAAATATAGTCAAACATTAGCAAGTTCTAAAAATATATTATGATTAGAGAAACACACTCAAACATTTACTTTAAATAGTTTTGTTTGTTGAACTTGTATAATTACAATGTTGCTAACTGTTAAACTCAGCATGACTGGTAGTTTTTTGGGACTCCGTTATGTTATTTTTCTTCTTTTTACATGATATAAAACGTTCAATATATATGCCTTTACTAATGTACTTATTTATGTATTTCTATAGAAATGTATAATGGTACCTTAAAAAAGAAAAAATCAATTCAGAACGCCAAAATGTATGACAAATGTATTTATGGGTTCTTGAGACCCATCTGTCACTCTTTGGGTTAGTGACATATGGCACTACCAACAGCACTTTAGAATAACAACATAACTATTCTTATGAAAATAATGATTTAATATTTTTTAAATAATTTAGAACATTAACTCTAATTTTTATGGAAATGAATAAATACATTTCTTTTATTTAAAATAAATAAATCATTTTTATTGTTTGTACAGATTCCCCAAAGAGTTCTAAAATTAATTTATTTTAAAAATTATTAATATTTTAAATTCATACTTTACTCAGAACATTTACCTTGGAATTATAAACAGTGTACATATTTGCGCTGATATTATTTTCACCATTGTAATATACTTATGCATTCAATAATTACACAAAATAAAAGGTTCAAATGTTTTTTCTCTTATTTTCATGTGTAGTATTTGTGAAAAAATAATTTATTGGCATTTTTTTTATTGTTATATATTTAACACTCAATTTGACATGATCCGAGTTTAATTTTTTTAATTTAATTTTTATGTATATTAGTTAAATTCAAACCATTAGAAGTATAAAACTGTGATACTTTAAAATTTTCAAAATAATCTGTTTAACAATAATTATAAAGAGATTAATATTATAAATTTAAATTGATTAATAAAATTATGGATTATTGTAAAAAAAAAAAATAATTAAAAGTTTTCATTATTTATCTAACGGAATATTATATACTAACCTACAAGCATGGTACGTACATGACATCATATAGAGTACTAAGATTTCTATTATAGCAAAACAGACATCCAAACAAACATATTGAAAAACTTTCTCCACTTTCACTTCCAATTGAATATATTCATTGCCATAAAAACAAAATGTAGTGAGATATTCTCAGAAATTCAATAAGACAAATTCAACAATTCTTAATTGAATGTGCTTCATTGCAGATAGAGCCACTAGCTAGCAAAGACTTTTTGAGATACAAGTATAATTTCAACTATTTCATTTTAATATATAAATGAGCTTCTAAGGTTGACTTATATTCCTTAATACTATATTAAATTAAATCAATAAATCAAATTAGATAGCATCTATAGCTCAAATTTTATTAAACATTGTAGAAACCTAATTAACTAACCTACTATTCATAATCACTAAAAAAATGGAAATTAACTAATCAACTTCTAAAATTTTGTTTACAAATCTTTAAAATTAAAAAAAAATGTTGTTGGATAAATTGTGATGTATTTACAAATTTTTTCTCACTTTTAAATATTTCTTGATGTTATCATATATCATAAGTAAAATTATTTTTTAAAAAATTAATTTTGCTCAATTTTATAGCTTGATTTAGTTAGTATGGATACATGATTTGTTCAATTTTATATTGTAGTGATATTTTACACCTCTTGTTGAATAAAAGGAAAAGGTATTCACTGTTACAAAGAACAGAACAGAGACATTATTAATTAAAGAATTAAGTGTTGAATATTTAAATAAAAAAATTAAAACGGTTGATTAATATTAATAATGTAAAGATAAAATTGTTATTATCAATCAAGATTCAACCACCAAATTTTATTTTATTTTATTTAATATTTAAATTTATGTTTATATTTATCTTTTAAATTTTAATTGTTTGTACGTATATAAGAAAGAACATCTCTTATATAAATAATCAATGTTTTCTCCTACAATCAAGTATTCCAAACATTTTCAATTTGATTATT
The DNA here is from genome assembly GCF_000696795.3 of Halyomorpha halys. Taxonomy (NCBI): domain Eukaryota; kingdom Metazoa; phylum Arthropoda; class Insecta; order Hemiptera; family Pentatomidae; genus Halyomorpha; species Halyomorpha halys. The sequence continues at coordinate 365,097 of NW_027110130.1, forward strand.
TACTAATATCGAATTAATAAAACTTGTAGTCAGATGTGTTAATTGTGTAATGTTTCTATAGCTACCAAATAAATACAGTGTATCAAAATTATCATTCAGATAATAATTTAATATCAAGACACCAGTTTTAACAATAGTAATACCAACCAAATCTAATCTGTAATTACTCTAGAGTAATCAAAAAGATATAAAACAAATATTTTTTTATTGTTATTAAAATTGAAATGAAAATTAATTATTATTCCCTTTGCACTAAAATTTTAAATTCTCAATTATTTCAAACATACTGGTCTGAAAATTAAGGCAACACTGTGTAACCAGTATTGATTTCCTCTCATTACTCACACACTGTTTCTGAAAGCTGATAATCTCCAAAACCTTTATCAGTATTTTAATACTGAATATTTTTCATTTCAGATCAAAATGCAGACCGAACTATTAGCAAGTCCGAATTACACTCAGTGGTATCCCACTGCTGACATGGAGCCTAACATTCCAGAAGGTAAACAGATATTTATTTTTATTTACTTAAGATTTATTTATAAAATTTATTGAACATTGAAGAGTGACAATTTTAATTCTAGAGAAGCTAATTTTTGTATATCTGAAGTAGAGTACGTTAAATTAGAATTGAAGGGTTTGTTCTAAAAAGGGAAGTAACTAGGTAAAAGTAATTCGGTTTTAGGAAAAATAAATTAAAATATTTTTTAATTGTTATAAAAAATCATCTTCCAAAATTAATGTTTGCTGTTTCTTTTTTATGTGATAGTAATTACCTGAATCATGTATTTTGAGGATTTCCTGAAAAAAAAAATTTTAAATTTGTATTTACTTTCTTTTACATTTCCATCCATCACATATGTATAAATAAAATTAAAAATAATAATTGTTATAACTAGCGAGAAAGGCAGCTTCATCTCTTGAGTAATATGAGAACTAATGATTAGAGCTTATGAATATCTGATGATATTAATTTTTTTTGCAGCAAACCCTTCAATAGTCATATATGAGAAAGTCTTTAGATCGAGGGTTTAATGAAGACTATATATTTAACTTTCTGTTATATGAAACTAATATTTAGCGCACTATGCTTTCTAAGAAAAAAATATCCCATAATATGGAAATTTAAGTTTGCTTAGGTTCGAATATTTATATCTTTGACTTTTTTTAATTATATAATAATTTTTTTGTTGCAACCCATCATTTTTCCATCTTCTTCAAAATAAAATCTAGAGGGGAAGCATTGTTTTTTATTCAATATTTATAAACGATTCTCATTTTGTATATTTGCAAGTATCTATTATAATTTTTATTAATTGACCTTTCAATAAATGTTTCAATTGTAAATTATTTAATATGAGGAGACAGCTTGGATTGCAGTCAGTGAAGTAGTAATCAACAAAGCTTATTTTATTAATGGCATAAAATAAATTGCAACAGTACTGTCATGCCAGTTAATTTTTTCATGACCAGTAGCTTTACTAAAATAACATATACTGCCAGCTGCTATGATATACCTTGTGTTGTAGTAATATCATATTAACAACTATCATACTGTTTATACTGTAGTAGTGACCATGGGCCAATTAACTCTAAAACATTTTTGTTTCAAAACATAAGCATTAAACTAAAATTTATTTTATTTAAACCTGTTCGATAATTTTTATAGAGTAATCTTTTGAAATAAAAATTCTTGCATAACATGTAATATGTTTTTAAATAAAAATGATGCAGTAGCTGTTATTGTGAAATCTATGAAAAAAATAATGGTTTTGGAATCTGCTGGTTTAGGCTTCATTAAGAGGGAGCAATTGTCTCCATGGTTACACGTTACATCAGGCAGGTTCTAGAAGATGTAAAATATTTAACTTATTTTTGCCATTTTCTGACTAATAACACTTTTACCATCTTATTTTTAGCTTCTTTAATATCCCTTGAATACAGTTTTTCATTTTCCTACTAGATGAAACTATAATGGAAATTATTCTTACAGATCCAAGATACTGGACAAGAAATGACGTAGCAACTTGGCTCCATCACATGGGAACTCTTCATCAATTGCCAGCTATACCTACTGATAGGTTCATCATGAATGGAAAAGCTCTATGCCTGATGACCGTGACCATGTTCTTGGACAGGGTTCCTCTCGGCGGAAAACTACTCTACAAGGACTTCCAGCTCCGTCTCGCTCGGGCTATGTACAATGCAGAATTATACCAAAGCTGAGCTCGTTATAAATTATCTTATAGAACTAGAAGCATAAGACCAGAACATTAAAACTGGTTATAATCTGTGGAGACTGGGCACGCATACCCCAAAATGTATAAAAATCATTTGTTACTTAGTTTTCAGTGGTGACTAAATAGATTATTACTTCTAATGGTAGTATTTTTTTCTTTAACACCTGATAATAGGTCTTCATTGTTTTTTTAAAAAAAAAGTCACCATTTAAGGAGTTCAATGTATAAAAGAACTTGTTTTTTTGCACGGTTTTGTAATCCTTTAAATTTATAGGGATTAGCATATTATTTAAATCTTAAATGTAACAAAACAATATATACTACCTGTATATTTATTATATAATTTAAAATCCAAAGATGTTTATATTAAAATTTTATCGATACACTTGTAATGTAATTTACTGTTGTATTGACCCTTATGTACATAATGTAAATGTTTTTTAAAAAAATTCTTATGTTAAATAAGAAGTAATTTAATTGTGAAATAAATATTTATAGTAAAAACTTTATTTTAGAAATGCTATTTAATATAGTAGTTTTGTCAACCCTTTTCCCGAAAAAATATCCTATATTTAATATTGTTTTGACATATAGCCTCAGGTTTTATTTTTATGAAATGTTAAATAGCCAAAACTGTTGAATTTTAAGAGACTTGAAAACATGAAATAAAGTTAGTAGTAGCAATATATGTGCTCAAAACAACTGTGTAAAAAATTAAGAATTATTCTTTTGGTTTTTATAGGTTTTTTTCTGATTATAATTCATTAGTTGTGCACTATGGTTTCTTCAGTATTATCGATTTCAACTATTCATGTTTGTTTGATACACAAGGAGTACATGAACAAATGCATCTAGTTAAGCGAATGACTTCCACATATTATGTTGAAAAACCAAAATTCCTTTCATTAAAAAAATTGAAATGAATAAAAGCATCTTCAAATTATCTGTAAGAACAGTTTTATCTTATACCAACTACAGTCTTATTGCATAAAAAGAACTGTCATATAAAAAAAAGAAGGATGGAATATATATAATAGATAGATAAAAATATTATGAGTTCCATGGAAACTTAGACAGAATATTATTTAAATAATTGGTCCCAAATTACAATAATTTTTTTAACCACTTGTAATAGATATTCTTTCAAACTCATCTTTATTATACATCAATAGCCATAGAAAAACAACCACTAAAAATTTCAGCTTCGAAGGAATCTCATGATAAAATTATGGCCTTGTACCTACAATAGCTGTTTTTACACTGTTATAGCTATGTCTCTATGGGTCATATAGTAATATTGTATAGCATACCTTTAAATTTAAAACAGGGAATTTAAAACATGGTTTAAATTTTGTAATTTGTTTTTTTTTAATTTTGTATTTGATGTGTTTCATTGAAAATACCATGGGCTGTGTTAACTTGCGACAAATCTACTATCTTTGGAAGAGTCAATATGAGGACCCCATATTAGAAAATAACTCCAGTCCATAGTAACATCTTGAAAATACGTCAAATTCAAAAATAAGCCAACATTTTTTTCTTTGTCAGATGTTATCAGTCAACAATCAATGTTATCAGTTATCTAAGAATCAGGCTATTTTCAAACAATAATGTACTTAGAAATTAATAATTTTTTCATTAATATTAAAGTTCAGCATTAGCTTCACCTTCAAAATAATATATATATATATATAAGTTACGGTATGAGTCAGCTGTTATTTCGATGTCAGCTGACTGAGGAGATCAGCTGATCGAGGGTATATAAGAGATGTACCGAATACAATAAAAGGAGTGTTTTACAGCAGTTCAAGCGAGTTAGATCTTATTCCTTCTTCTCTGTTTTTACATTTTGCTTTC
>NW_027110130.1:376648-381550 GCF_000696795.3 Halyomorpha halys
AGACTAACACATAGATTCAAAGGAAAATATATTAAAAAGCCGGTTACAGGATGGATAAATAAGTTTAACAAAAAACAAAAACAATAGTACTAATAAAATATAATAATTTAATGAATAAATACGTTAAAACACACAAATAGAGAGGTCAACATATTAAAATAAATAAATAAAACAAAGAATAATCTCCGAGCTAATTCCCATGCAAATGATGGTGTATGATCCCCAGGAAGTCCAAAATAATGTTTTCTGCCAAGATCGCAATATCCCCAATGCTAACACCAAGCCCTTCTAAGAAGCTCCTTGTTCTATCTGGTATTGTTCCATGAGATCCAAACCAGAGGCCTCTCACGGTGAACTCTCTCTCCGAAGGTCTCGCAGAATTTTTCCTTAAGGAAAGGGACGCATTTTTCATTTATTTCTTTTTTGCCCTTTCCACTCCACTTTCCTGTTCGAGGTCATTACTTTCAAATCTCACGATCGGATCCAAGATAAGAGCCGTGTCTCCGACTTTTTTAAACACAACAATATCGGCATATCTGACGGATCCGTCGGTGTCTATACACCAATGTACTTATTTAAAATAAGACTGTTTACTCAGTGATAAAAATGACATGATTATTTATTAGTAAAGAAGAGATTGTCTTAGTAAATAGATTTTATGGCTAATTTTGTTGTTAAACTATTTAGCAACCATAAAGAAATAAAAATGAAACTTATTTAATAACTTTTTAAAAATAATTTTCATAAATAATATTTTATTTTTTAAATTTCAACTAGTATTTAAACTTTTGATAAATGTATTAAACTGCATTATTATTTTTTTTGTCTTCAATACATCCATATTCAATATTAAACTCTTATGTGGAGCTAAGAAGATCACAAAAACTATCAAATACCTGCCCGTACCAAATCCTTCATTAAGTTCTAAATACTCATTATATATATTAATGTTACATATTACATATTAAATTAAATTTTTCACAATGTTCCTTGTTTTTATATTTGTTAAAATTTTCTTGAAAAATCCCATATCTATTCAAAATATACTCTGCTGGTTTGTTTTCTTGTATTATAATATTCCTAGATTACCAATATTTCTCAAAAGATCTAAAAAGAATGTGCCATCTGGACTGCATATTGTACCATCATTTGATCCTTTTTTTTTTCTTCTTGCTGTCCCCCGAAAGGTATATTAGCTTCTGATCATTTTATGAATCTGGTTTATCTCTTAATATAGAAATTATGTTTAGGCCTTGGTTTGCCTTTTAATCTCTATCTTACTAATGAAGTCATATCCCATTCTACTGAACCTCTAAACTTACACTTTAATAATATTTTGCTTCAGTTGAAACTGCTTGGTTCATTCATCCACCTTCTTGGTTTAGTTCCATATGCTGCTATAACAGAAGGTATACCATAGTTAATACCTCGAAGGCAGCCAGTGACTGGCTCGTACTCTTCACTGACTCCTCTCCTGAAACGCATATAAAAGAGGCCTGCCTTTTTGGATTCACGTTTTCTACGAGTTTACCTCCTCCATTATACTCCTGCCTCGAAGGTACTGTTACTAGCAATTAGGCCTGGATTTACACATTAGGTGCAGAAAAAAATAGGTGTTTAATTAAAAAATAAAATATTTATAATAATTTCATAAGATTCCTATAAAGTAATAATTGTTGTCATTATATGATAAAATCATAATAAACATAAACATAATATACAGATTACTGTTTTGAGGAAACTATGATACTATAAAGAGGGGGAAAAAACTCATGGCTATAGGAGCGTTAAACATTTAAAACTTTAAATCTACCACCGCTAACAATTTTTCCAAATTATTTCGCAATTATATATTTTAACAATAAAAAAAAACTACATGTATAAATAGAAACTTAAATGTAACATTTTATTTTTGTCGTTGAGTATATTTTAAAAATATGTTCTTTCTTTAAAGTAATAATCAGTATATTTCAATTATAAATTGATGAATCCTTTATTAAATAATTATTTATTTTCAATTAAGCATTCCACATTCTATAAATTAGCTGAAGTCTATTGTATGTACTTTGTTACTTATATTTATTTATTGTTGTTGTATCATTGATTTCATGTAATTCTTTCAATGCTGTATTTTATAGTGTAATGAAGTGTTTTTATGAGTGGTTGATGTATTATGATAGGTTAAATATCATATAATTTAATATGAATTCTTTGTAATTCAAATTAAAAAAATATATTACCAGCAGATAAAGTTTTTTTTTATAACTCCTTTCAATTTAACCTTATATATCAATACATATATTTTACATACATATATAAAACAAAGTTTATTGGAGAGAATGATAAGGTCAGATATTATGGAGGAAAAAAAAAGAGACATGATCAATGACTCTGGTGGGGCCAAACTGGCATCCACCATTTGTTGGTAATTTAAAAAAATTACTAACAATTAAGAAAAAAAGTACTAATGATTGTTTTATTATCCTACACAGGTCAATTACTTTTCAAGAGAATTTGTCAAAATACAACATATAGTAACTGTTCTGTAAAACTGATGAATTCAACAAATTAGGTATTTTCTATTTTTATTTTTTATTTTTTTGTATATGGGGTCTGTTTTACTGAAATAGTCATAATTACTAATTAGTTCACCTACCTATGTGAAACATAATCAGAAATGTTCCTAGTTCTCAAAAATATAAACATATAGGTTTTTTTTTATACATAAAAAAGTTATCAAACCAGGTAAAATTAAAAATATTAATAAATTTTGTTTCAGGCTTTTATGAAGAAGAACGATAATTCTCTTCTTTTTTTAAAAATTTAATAAAGACTATTTCTTTCAATAAAGGAAGAGTAAAAAACAAAAACAATATATCAAAAAATAAATTTTTAAATCGCTATAAATGTAGACCAATATAATTCCAAATTATTTATACACATTTTTTTAATTTATTTGAAACTGATATATTAAAAGAATGTTGACAATTAAAAACAATATCCACAAAAGAGGACAGATTTTCTGGAACAATGTATCCCCAATTTTAGGTACAAAGTCATCCATAGTCCCCTTCATCGGAAATTTTGGGCAATTTTAAAATTAAACTTATCTCTATACTTCTAGAAATAGTAATTTTAGTTACTAGAAGTGGTAATTTAACAGTAAATGTTTTATCCATGTTGTTTAACAGAGAATAACAGAAAGAGAAAGAAAAGTTCCAAGCATTTGTTTTTCAGATGAAGTTTGCAACCACCAATGGAAGGTATAGATAGCTCAAGAGGAGAAAAAAGGCAGTAATTTTTTATTACTTTAATGAACACAGAGTATAATTACTAGTCAAAATTGATGACTATGCTAAGTATAGGTAGGAGAGATAAAAAATGGCAGCTGTATCAAAACTTAAAAAAAAAAATAATTTTTCAATCGGAGCTCTATATCTTTAAAATCACTAACAACACTAGAAAACCTAAGAGAAAATCATTTAAAGTAGAGTAAATTTGCTAAAATATGAGCCCTAATAGAGCTATTTACGTTAAACAGTTCCCGAGATATAGCTTTTAAAAAACAAGATTTCATAAAGAATGCACTGAAAAATCAGTATTTAGTGAATTTATTTTGATTAATCTATATCTCAAAAACTATTCGACGTACAGATTTGTCTATCAGCACTCAAATTAAACCTAGTTAAATATACTAGAAAGCAGTTTATAACGTTTATCTTCGTATGAGTAGTATTGTTCATGATATATGACAAAATAAAATCACAAAAAGTTGATTTCTAGTTGTTCGGAAAAAAAGATTTGATGTTCGATAAAATATATCTCATAGTACAAGAGCCCAAGAGGAGAAAAAAGGTAGTTATCTCACCCCAATTTTTGATTACTTTAATGAAAACTATGTATAATTAATAGTCAAAATTGATGAGTCTGCCAAGTATAGGTAGGGGGAATAAAAAATGGTGGCTGTTTCAAAACGATAAAAAAAATTAATTTTTCATTTGAAGGAAAATTTCTCCATTTAATACACTTTAACATGTAACACAAAAGATCATTTTGTTTTATTTCAAACTAAGCCGCAAATAAAATTATACATTGGTAGAGCAATTGTATGACCTCCTTACTTGTCATTTCTCATATAAGGGGGATTAGAGCAATACTGATAAGGGAGAAAGCAACCCATTTTCACGGCAATAATAAAATAACAATTAATGATTTTAACGCACCCCCAGTTGTTTCTCATCAAGACAACAATGAAGTAACTGAGCCGATTGGATAAGGCGATCAGGAAACGTCACCCCTCGGACGGCTTAAGCCCCTGGGAAGGAACACAAAGAATGGTTAAGGAAGAAGGGGCCGACAAATTGACACGAGGAATGAATGGGCACAGAGCAACCCTCGTATCCGGGAAACGGCATCAATGGGGGTTGACGACAATGGTGACTTCCTGTGCGGCGATGGTCAATGGTTAAGGTTGGGGTTGTTCCATGAGAACCTAACTCCAGGGGTGTGCTGGAGCCACGAGTCTCCGATGACACCTGTCAGGTAATCATAGAGCCAGGTGCAACAGCGAGGGTTCGCATCAAATATTTATATCGCTAATCATTTAGCGTTCAAGCTGATCTCGATAGAGGATACCAAAATCAAATATTTGTTATTAATTATTTAATTAAATATTTAGGTGTTTGATTTCATATTTACATTTTTTTTTTAATTCTAGGAAGATAGTCATAGTCATTAAATGTACCAAAATAGTGGAAAAAATTATTATTGTTAACCAACGTTTCGTCGTACTTTGCAGGGCTTTGTCAGGGCTTAAATAAAACAAAATAGAAACATTGTAACAAGTGAAGGAACATAAAAATAAATAAATAGAGAAAATACGAATATAAAATAAATCATTTT
>NW_027110130.1:383346-386318 GCF_000696795.3 Halyomorpha halys
ACTGCATCTCCCTTACATATCGACACATTTTGAACATAATAAAATCCTCATAATACTTTTTTCCCACATTTTTTTCACTTTTTCTGCATTTCAGAAGCCCATTTTCTTGTCATATCTTTTATTTTTGTTTTTCTAAATTCTCACTTTTTTTTTTTTTTTAAATTATTTTTATATTCACTATCCTTCCTGTTTCATTTATATTCATGTATCTATCTTTTTATTTGTATTCATGTGTTATCTTCTTAAGTGTACTTATATTAATTACTTTATTATTAATTTTCTATTATATTTTACACCCCGGTCATTTGGTATATTTTGTTTCTTAATCCAACTCACACATTGTATCCCATTAGTTTATACTTTACTTTTCCTTTGTTTTTCTAACTTTTTTTTTATTATTATTATTTCTTCTCCCCCTATTATGTATATTACCATTTATTGGTCATCTCATTTAAATACTTTTTTACCATATTTACTTTTCATATTATTTTCGTTATTGTGGTATAACTGCCATCCCCACTCCTCCCAATACTTACCGCCACTTTGTTTTTTGACTGCCGTCAAAACAGGTATGCATTTTGTCTCATCATTTGATTTGTATTTTTTTTTTCTTTTTTCATCTCTTTATTTGTACTTTCTTTAATATTTCGTCTCTTATCTATCTGTTACTATTACTCTTTTCATTTACTATTTACAACCTTTAATTTTTCTTATTATATCTTACTTTTCATTTTATACCCCTGTAATTTTACACTTAAGTTTTTTCCCTTTTTTTCCTTTTAGTAACTATAGTGTTTGTATCTTTTTTAGCCCTGACGAAGCCCTGCAACGTGGGGCGAAACGTTGGCTCAATAAAATAGTATAATTATCTACTATTTGAGTTTTTTTTACCGCACCCGGACCATATTCCATTCATCAATAATAATTTAAGAAAGTATACATATAGGAGGAATGGAAACTATATGATAGGTGCATATGAAATGTCGCATTTTTTTTATATTTAAGTATCTCTCTTCCTGTTTATCGTCATGCTTTTGTTTTTGGCATAACCTCTTTTATAGTCGTGCTGTCCATCGCCAGGGTCACATTTCAACAAAGGTGATTATCTCATAACTGTTCCTTTTTGTTATTTGTTTTGAATTTTGTACCGATATGAATTCCATCGATATTCGTGTCATTTTTTTGTATGGTCATAAACTTGCAATATAAATCAGGTTTTGAGGAGAATACTGTTAAAGAGAGAAAAGTGCAGCTAAGATTTGAAAATTTTTTTTTCCGAACCCTCTAAAACAGAAATAAAAAGTGAATTAGTGAGTGCATTACTGTGAAAAAGAAAAGTAATTCGTGTTGTGTCTTATCTTTTACTACCTTTGGTATTTTAAGGTTACCTGGTATGTTTAATGTTATGTATGAGCTATCCATTCTAAAAGGAGCTATTTTAATTCCGGAGGTGAGGGGCCTCCTCGTGTATAAGATAAAAATAAAAACATTAATTAATAAAGACGATAGATAATGGTGAAATAATAAGAAAAACAGTCAGAAGTCGAAAGAAGTGTGAGGGAGGGGGTTGGGGTACATCAGAAGATGGAGCTATGAGGTGATGTTAATAAGGTTTTTGGAAACTTTCCTGCCCTGCCACCTCGCAGGAAGGGGGGATGGAGTGATAGACTGGAATACTGGATTGAAGGAAGCAGGGAGACTGTCGAAGAATTTAATGTGTCTCCGTGTGTGATGTGTTGTTGTACAGTTTCTAACTGTAGTTCGTTATGAATGTGTGCCATGTTACGTCTTTCAAGAGATGTCCCTCGACATATCTTCTGTAGTGTGCTGCTTTGGTATTGTTGTAGTGATTTCAGGGGTGTTGGGTAAAGATAGTGTAGTAATGGTGCGCCGTGTAGGAGTGATGGTCGTAGTATTACTTTGTATATGAGTAATTTGAGTCTGAGTGACAGCCCTGGTGAGTAGATGAGATGTTTAAGTTGGTATGATGTTGACTTGACGATTTGTATTCTATTCTGTATGTGTGCAGTGAAAGATAGATGTGTTTCTAGTTTAGTGCCTAGGTAAGTGAGATGTTTCTTGGTTTGTATTGTCTGTTCGTTGAGTTTAGGTGCTCTGTTGGGAGTTTTTTTGTATGAGAAGGTGATGGCGTCTGTTTTTTGTGGATTGATATGAATGTTTATGTCTCGTAGTTTGTTAGTGATGAGTTGGGCCGCTGCGGCGGCCTGGTCCATGGCCTTAAGTGATTTTTCACTACAATAAGAATCGCACAGAACAATTGCGAAATTAAATGAATTGAAATATGAAGTTTTGCAGTTACCAGCATATTCACCAGATCTCTTCCAAACCGACTTTCATTTTTTAAAAATATTTGGATCTGTTTTTTACGGGATAAACAGTATAAAAATGAAGACTGCCCGAAATATTCGATCCAGTAAATTGAACATAATTTGATTAAATAAACAGCTTGTGAAAAAAGAAATGCAGTTATATATATTCATGTATAATTTCTCATAGGTACAATATACAATACCAGAGAGATAATATTATACTTTTAAACTCGTGTAATATCATTAATAGTCACCCCCATCATGAAACAAAGTGTATAAGTGCTTGTACTTTATAGTTTGTGTAATTGTATTTATGGATTAATACTATTAGTTTTCATTATGAAACAGGACCCTGGTGTAATAGAATTATAAATACAGAACTAGAGTAAGAAATTGTAGACAAATACTCGTTAGAAATAGTTGTAGATATGGTAATGATAATATATTTTCAACTAGTTTTAACGGGTATTTTTCTACAATTTCTTACTCTAGTTCTGTATCTAAAATAGTTAGTAATTCTATCATACCTGGGCCCTATTTCATAATAAAGTACAAACTAATACTATTAGTCTTGTCGATTTAACTTAATACAATTACACTGGCTTGTACAATAGTAAATTGTACTTTAGTACTTTTTAACTC
>NW_027110130.1:386773-388451 GCF_000696795.3 Halyomorpha halys
CGGAAGAAAAAAAAAATAAATAAATAAAAAAAAAATTAAAAAATTAAAAATAAATATAATTTAACGAATATTAGCAAAATTAAATAAAATATAAATGGCGTTGATGACCAATGAAGTTTGGCGCCACTAAACAACCAAACAAACAAACAAACCATGTAGTTGCTACACTTGTATTTGAACTAATACTATTAGCTTTCATTATGAAACAGGGCCCAGGTTGTATTTATTAGCAAAGTTTCTAGACCATCCATATGTATATTACCTTATATTATTATTATTATTTCTTTTATATATTTCATAAAAAAACAAAACTATTTTTCACACTTTTTTTTTGCGTATTTATTTTAATGTTCTCTCTTTTCTTACAATGTTTGTATCTTGTTTTTATTTACCATGACGAAGCCCTACAGATTGGTTCGAAACGTTGGTTACCAATAAATAGTTTTCTTTTACTATTTTGATACCTTTATTGACCGCCGGACTATCTTTCTACAATGGAATATGTACATATATATATTTTTTTCCAACGGGAAAATTAAATGAACTTACATTATAATCCAAACTCTACTATGTTCCACTTTTGTTCATAATAAAACTAAGGAGGATATCGCATAAAAATATTCCAAAAATTAAAATATGCTTCTTCTTTATGGGGGACACCCCCCTATCATCTAGGGCAAGAGCCAAAGAGGAGAAAACAATCAATTATTTCATCTCCTGTTTCAAAACATTAAGATAAATTATGGTTAGATTCTCCACTCAAGTTGAGTGTTTGCGGCTTTAGCGCACTTGCTCAGCCTCCACTGACTCGCTACCAGTGATGTTTTAAAATTAATAAAGCAATCGATGACAATAATAATAATGTAAAGACAAGTTGGCAATTGGCTCATCTTGTTTCTCTTCCTCATAAGTTAGAAGATCAACAAGACACTCAGTGGCCGAACTTTCGCGCCACTTCTACTTTTCACTCAATTTAGGAATGTTGTAATAAACTAATTCAGTGAAAATATAAAAGTAAATAATAGCATGCAGTTTTGGAAAAAAAGGTTATAAAACAAGTTGCTCAGCCTCCACTTGCTCATTACCAGTGATGCGGCGAGAGGGATGCGCTATCTGGGATCTTTCGGGCTCTTCTCTATCCATCACACGTGGGGGATAGAGTGGGCTCAGGGATCTTCAGGTCGATTGTGTAAATATTTTATATTAGAGTGTAAATGTGACTAGAGACTATATTATTTTATCATTATATTACTTTATTTATTTATTTTTCATACAGATAGTTTGATTATGTTCATTTTGTTTATTTTTCTGTTTGTATATATTTTAAGAGAGTTTTTTTATTCATTTATTTATTTTATTTTATTTTAGTATGTATGAGATCATTCATCACTATTACCTGTTGCCCACAACTGTGTGGCAGATTGTAATATCTATCAATAAATAAAAAAGTATTTAAAAAAAAAAAGATAAATTAATTTTCTTTTCAGAGCTCCATATCTTTAAAACTATCAATAACACTACAAAACCAAATAGTAAATCATTTAAAGTAAAGTTGTTGAAATATGAGCCATAGTAGAAATATTTTTTTTTTTAAGGTTGTTGATAGATATTACAATCTGCCACACAGTTGTAGGCAATAGGTAATATTGATAAATGATCACATACATACTAAAATAAA
>NW_027110130.1:389642-391309 GCF_000696795.3 Halyomorpha halys
TTAAATTTAAAAAAAAAACCAAAAAAAAACTTAAAATATATACAAACAAAAGAATAGACAAGATGAACATATTAATTAATTTTGGGAAAACTATACCTAAGCCATTAGAAGGGCAGATCTCTATTAGAACTCAAATTAATTTTTTTTTTTCTTAACCCCTATTTATAAATTTCATTTATGGTTTTTGCATGAATATATATTCCGGTCCTGCACTGTTTCCTTCTTCTGTAGTGGCCTACATTTTAGGAGTTTTTGACTTGTATTTTTGTTGTAGTGGGCGTTCTTCGAATTTTATAATGTGCTGGAGCACACAATAGTTTTGAAATTTAAACTAAACCTAAAAAAAAAAACTTATTCCCTAAATTCGTGCGCTGGCACGTCGTTTCTGAGTTTTTGTCAGGTTCGTTGCCAACGCACCGGAGGGGGCGCTGGTGTAAGGGTCCTGAACAGTGGATTTCTTTGGTGCTATAGAGAGTCGAAAAACTTTATGAGCCTGCGTCGGATGAACTCAGGCTCAGTGGGTAGTTCGAAGAGCTCGTGTAGTTGATCTGTCTTCATCTTCTTCAGCGATGTTGGCCGCACAATATTCAGCAACACTGTATCCTGGAAGCGTTGTAGATGGCGCTGAGTCCCTTCTCTGAGATGGGTGAAGAGTGGAGCACCATATAAAAGTGCTGGTCTTAAAATGCATTTATAAAATTAAAGTTTGAGCCTTAGTGAGAGTACTGGTGATGATAAAGAACTCAAATTAAAGCTAGTTAAATGTAATATAAAGTAGTTTATAATTATATTATTTCAATTTCTTGAGACAGCTAATTATTTATTAAATAAATCTAAAATTGTATCCTTTTTAGTTTCAACACTTTTTATATCAACAGTCCAACGTTTCGGCCGTTTCAGCCATCCTCAAGGACATCTTCAATTATAAATTCTTCCTCACATTAAAATTTAAAATTTGTTATACAGGCTATTCTGCCCAGGACATTCATTAATTATAAGTTAAAAACCTACTTTTATTATTTAAAATCATAAATATCTAATTCTTCTTATTTTAAAATTATCCACCAAATCACTACCATATACACAAACCAAATAGGTTACATAAATACAAAATAGGTTTTTAACTTATAATTAATGAATGACCTGGGCAGAATAGCCTGCATAACAAATTTTAAATTTTAATGAGAGGAAGAATTTATAATTGAAGATGTCCTTGAGGATGGCTGAAACGGCCGAAACGTTGGGCTGTTGAAATAAAAAGTGTTGAGACTAAAAAGGATACAATTTTCGATTTATTTAATAAGTAGTTTATAATGTTTGACTTCGTAGGAGTAGTAATTTTCATACTATTTTTTTTTTTTTTTTCACAGGGTTCTCGTACTATTAGATCTACCCATGTTGTACCTTCATAGGTTTATTTGATTTCGGGTACGGAAATTTATACCTCATATTTCTTAGAGTAAAAATTGATAAAATACTTCAAAAGTTAATTTTTAAAAAAAATAAAAATGTTGAGTAAGATTTATGAGTACGAAGGAAACCCTAGCTTTTTTAAATTTATTTATTGATATTTACAACTGTATACACATATATACAACAAGTAAATTTGCTGTAGGTGACATAGTAACATGATAAAAACATGTGGAGAATCTACCCACTGATAGAAC
>NW_027110130.1:397114-404955 GCF_000696795.3 Halyomorpha halys
GGAGACTGGGCTTTAACGGCCGCAGCCATGGCACTAATCGTCACTTATACCACGAGCACAATAACCGATAGCCTTGTTCACAACGAATGGAGCTGGAGTCTCTTCGATGTTTCTTCTTCGGCTACCAATCCTGAAAAGGTGTATTGATGTAGAGAGGTCGACTTTGATCAAACGCCGTCGCCCTACGAAAAATGAGACAAAACTTATTGCTCGATCTCTTTTTATTTTATAATTACATTCTTACATATTACATATTAACATATATACATTTTTACAAAAGATCGTATTTTTATAATAATAAACTTATATACAATTGTACAGCTTCTTAGACGCTTGTAGTGCTGGCCCCTAGCGGGATATAACGGTACTCCGTGCTCGCTGACTGTTACAATCTTGTAAACAAACAGTGTACTCTAAATTAAATAAACAAAAAATAATGTTAAACCATTTAGCCTCTTCAAATAGTCATTTTTAAACAACATTGTTTATTCCACGTTGTCGTCAATTAATAGGATCCTCAATCAACTAAAACAATAAAAATAGTTTAAAATTGAGTTGTGCGTATAAATAACTAAATTAATTTATTTAAAAACTAATTCGATCCTTTTTTTCTCAACTATATTCTTTTCAAAACATTCCAACGTTTCGACCCTCAGGTCATTTTCAAGGATACTTTTATTGTGATGTCATTTTCTTTTATAAAAATCTTAAAAATGCCGGCTAATTGGCCAATCTATAACTTCTTCTATATAATTCTTTCTTAAATTTAAAACTTTTACAAACAACTTCTCTTATTTCTTTCATTTACATTTGCCAACCCTTAAAGAAGAAGAGAAGTGGTTTGTAAAAGTTTTAAATTTAAGAAAGAATTCTATAGAAGAAGTTATAGATGGGAAAAAGGCAATTAGCCGGCATTTTTAATATTTTTAAAAAAGAAAATGACATCAAAATAAAGGTATCCTTGAAAAGAATAAAGTTGAGAAAAAAAGGATCTAATTTGTTTTTAAATAAACTAAATCACTCTCAAACACGAATATATCAATAAAAATTAATCTAATAAATTAATTTATGTCAATACGTTTTTATGCAAAACTATTTGAAAACACGATAGGAAAAATATATTTTGAGGTTAATAACCAATTAATCCTGTGCTAAAACTCCCTAACCGTGGGTGGTTAGTAGAAATATTTATGTTAAATAGCTGCCGAGATACATTTATTTAAAAAGCAACATTTCATAACAAAATAACGAAAAATCACTAGTTTTTAAAAATTAATTTTGGGAAAACAATACAATAGGAACCATTAGAAGTACAGATCTAAAGCTAGTTAAATGTAGTATAAAGCTATGTAATAATAACTAGACAAACGGTCTAAATTGTCAATCCATTACAAAAGACTGATCTACATGCCAATAATAAGGCCTATATGAACATACGGAGTTGAGCTTTGGGGCTCCACTATACCTTCGAATTCCTCTTGTATCCAATCCTTACAGTCCAAAATCCTTCCTAAAATCCTCGATTTGATCGAGTCTGGCACCCAGGACTGTAAATTACTACCCCCTACATACTTCCTCATTATCCGTTCTTATCTCTCCGACAGATTATTTCAAGTAAATTACAACGGCGCTTATTCATCCCTGTTTCCTCAGTCTGCTGGTGTACCTCAGGATAGTATCCTTGGTCCTATCC
This sequence comes from Halyomorpha halys, assembly GCF_000696795.3. Lineage (NCBI taxonomy): Eukaryota > Metazoa > Arthropoda > Insecta > Hemiptera > Pentatomidae > Halyomorpha > Halyomorpha halys. The sequence continues at coordinate 398,808 of NW_027110130.1, forward strand.
TTTATACAGTTTTCACAGCTGACATCCCAACCAATCCTTACACTGTCCTCACCACATATGCCGATGATACATGTCTATTGTCAGTGAACAATGATCCTTACATTGTATCCCAAACTCTCCAATCCCACACCATCACCCTTTAAGAATGGTGCCAAAATTGGAGGATTAATATTAATTCTAATTAATACCACCAAATCACGTTTACCCTTCGTCGTAAACCAATGAACTCTAGTCCAACAGTATCCGTTAATAATACCCCACTTATTCCTGTCGAACAGATCCGTTACTTAGGACTACATCTCGACAAACGACTGACATGGAATCCTCATACAAGATTGAAAAGACAGAAAACTGCTCGTCGATTTTGACTATTACAACATTTACTAGACAAACGGTGTAAATTGCCAATCCATTACAAAACACTGATCTAAATGCTTATTATAAGGCCTATCTGGACATACGGAGTTGAGCTTTGGGGCTCCACTAAACCATCAAATTCCTCCCGAATCCAATCCTTACAGTCCAAAATCCTTCCTAAAATCCCTAACGCTCCTTACTTTGTCACAAAGTCATCCATCATGACCTTAATGTCCCATTTGTTACCGATTTGGCCAAAACCAGATACCATTCCTTCCATGGAAAACTTCCAAACCACCCAAATCCACTTGTTTCTAACCTGGTTTCTCCATCATTACCTAATAATCCGCCTAGGCGTCTGAAAAGAAGATGGCTTCGGAATCTTCTCCTCTAGAAATGTTATTGGAGTTCTATCAATGGGTAGATTCTTCATATGTTTGCATCATGTCACTATCTCACCTACAGCAAATTTATTTGTTATATATATGTTATACAGTTGTAAATAACAATAAATAAATGATTAAAAAAAATCCTGGATGAAAAAAAAAACCTCCTTATTTGGTTACAAATAAAATCGTCCATAAAGACCTTAATGTTCCTTATGTAACCGATCTAGTCTGAACTAGATATCTATCCTTCCATTATAAATTCCTAACCACTGAAACCCAGTAGTTTCTAACCTTGCTTCCTCTTCCATTCCTGACAATCCTCCGATGCGCCTGAAAAGAAGATGGTAACTAGACCTACTATTGTAAAAACGTCATTAGAATGCTACTAATGGGTAGTTTCTCTACACGTCTGTATCACTCCAATATACACTAAATTCAAATTTACTGGATATATGTATATGAATAGCAATGAATATATTTTTTAAAAAAGTCCCGAAGTAATAAAAGTAGTCGAAATATCATTATTAACTGTTACACTAAACGATGCAGTGCATTAACTGGTGCACTAAACGATAACAGTGCATTTAACGAACTTAATAAGTTCAGTTAACGACCTTAAAGGTCAAATAGAGTTCCTCATATTGCAAAATCTCCACAGTTTTTCCAAAATCAATATTTTTTTCCCCCCAAAACGAGAAACATTATTTAATGAAATTATCGGGTCTTTTCATATGAAATATCAGTTTTCTCAGGAACAGTTATTATAGTTAGTATAGTAAAACAACTTTTTTTTTTTTATCACGTATTGGCCACTAAGGACCACGGGAATATCAATGGTTAGGGAGTCTTAATCTTAGGGAGTCTTGATTTTCTTTCTTCCCATTGCAGCTTCATGATCCTCGACTGACTTTCTTTTCTTTCTTCGGACCAGTACTTACTCCTTTTTTCTCCTTCGTACCTTTTCCAATATTGATGAGATTTTTCAATGTTTTCCAATACATATCTCTATCTAGACAGTTGGTATCTGAAATTTTAAGTCTTTTAATTCCTCTCTCATCCTCCCATGTTTTTGTAGCTAAAATTTTTTTTAAAGATCTTCTTATTCAATCTTTCCTCCTTCATCCTCTTCATATGTCAACATCAGCCTTCTGATTCTCATCTCGGTTTCCAGGTCTTTGATTTGTCTTTAGACCTCTACGTTAGATCTTAGCCTGTAACCTTCTTTAAAGGTTGTAACAACCTTTAATTTTTTTTATTATATCTTACTTTTCATTTTATACACCTGTTACTTTACACTTATGTTTTTTCTTTTTTCCTTTTTGTAATTATAGTGTTTGTATCTTTTTTAGCCCTGACGAAGCCCTGTAACGTGGAGCGAAACGTTGGCTCAATAAAATAGTATAATTATCTATTATTTGAGTTTTTTTTTACCGCACCCGGACCATATTCCATTCATTAACAATAAATAGTTTTTTATGGTACCTTTGTTGACCGCTACCCGAACTATCTTCATACAGTCTACTTCATAGGTCCACTATTTTCTTCCAAAATCAAAATTATATCGATTCGGTGTAAAAACATTGTTTCTAATATTGTTCATTAACTTTAGTAGTTTATTTTTTATTTAACATAGCACAAATGTATATTTATGAAGACATTATATGTCTAGATAATTAAATTAAAATGTTTCTGATAAAAATATAACAAGGTTTAATTTATGGGTTGGGTTGTAAAATAAGTTCATAGCATTTTTTTACCAGTGATTTCGATAAAAAGTTCAGATTCTTGTAAATGTTTTTAATCAATTATATGTGGCCCATTTTGATCTATCGCATGTTGCCATCTTTGAGGTAATTTTTTTGTTCCGTCCTCTCAGAACTTATTAGATTTTTGCACAATGAACACACCTCTATGTGCGTTTTACAGTCCTCAAGCGAATTAAAGTGTTTCCCGTTAAGGGAGTTTTGAAGGGCCCGAAATAAGTGAAAATCTGTTGGGGCAAGGTCTAGTGAATAGGATAGGAGGGGGATCACATCCCAGCCAAACTCCAATAACTTCTGCCGGTCTGCGAAGACACTGTTATATACTTGACAGGAGTAATAGTACAAGAGCCCAAGAGGAGAAAAAAAGGCAGTTATCTCACTCCAATTTCTGATTACTTTAATGAAAACTATGTATAATTAATAGTCAAAATTGATGAGTCTGCCAAGTATAGGTAGGGGGAATAAAAAATGGTGGATGTTTCAAAACGATAAAAAAGAAAAACTAATTTTTCATTCGGAGCTCTATATCATAAAAAATAAGAACAGCGCAAGAAAACCTAAGATAACGTAATTTAAAAAGAGTAAATTTGCTAAAATATGAGCCCTGATAGAGGTATGTACGTTCAATGGCTCTCGAGACATAGCTTTTTAAAAAGGTACAGAAACATAAAAATAAGTAGTTAGTGAATTTATACGTTTATAAGCGTACTAGTTTTTATGAATATAACTTTTGTTCACGAAATTTTGTCCAAACTACTATAAAACTACTACCCTCACGAAGACAAACGTTATAGACTACTTTATAGTACATCACACTAGCTTTTATTCGAGTGCTAATAGACGTCGAATAGTTTTTGAGATATACATTTCTCAAATGTTTGGGTTTGTTAATGAATATAAAAGTGGTTATTGAAAGTTTTAAATTTAGGAAATAATTTCATAGAAGAAATTATTGGGACAAAGGCAATTAGCCTGCATTAATGAATTTTAAGGAAAAAAAGGAATGAAGACAGAATAAGGAATCCTTGAGAATGACCTGAGAGGTCGAAACGTCGGATGTTAAAAAAGAATAAAGTTGAGAGAAAAGAGATCAAAATTGTTTTAAAAAGAAACTAAACCACTCTCAAACAACTATATAAATAAAAAATAATTCTAAAGTAGTTTATAATGTTTATCTTCGCAGGAGTAATAGTTTACATGAATTTTGCTAAAATAAATTGATTTATAGATGTTCGGACAAATTTTCATTTGCCAAAATTTATATTCATATGTGAATATCACAAACCCTACTACTCCTACGAAGATAAGTGTCATAAACTACTTTATATAAGTTAAATTTTCTTTATTTTGAGTGCTGGCAGACATATTAGCGTCTTATGGATCTAGAGATATATTTTTTCAAAATTCCAAAATTTTATACGAAGAACTTGAAATTAAAATAAATATAAGAAGATAGTCAGGGTTGCGGTCAAAAATTGAACAAATAGTTGAAAACTATTTTAATGTCCGACGTTTCGCCCTACTTTGCAGGGCTTTCAGGGCTGTTCAAAGCGAAAGGTTGAACAGAACTTCTGTTGTAATTGGGTATTACAAAAACCTCCATTCCAACTAGATTAAAAAGTAAAGGGACATATAAATAAATACATTATGATTTCACAGAGATCAGGGCTCCAGAAATTCACCAAGCTGCCAAGGTTTTATTCAATAATAAATCTACATAGGATAAACTTTAAAGAATAAACAATTTTGTATATTAATAATATAAAATTTAATTCAATGCATTGTCTAAAAATATAACACAGTTATATTTTTTTAAATAACTAAGGAAATGGAGTTTTGCAGGGAGTCTAGGGCCCCAGGAGTATCATCTGTTTCCGCTCCCACCGCCCCTACAATTAGAATAACTACTGCTCATTAAAAAATCTAACGGCTTCTGGTTGTTGGAGAATTATACAGGCCCCATGATGCTAAAATAAGATTAAACTCGCCAACTAAAAATAAATCAAATATAGATAAATTGCTGGAAACTAAGAACGCGTTCGAACATGGAAACTAAGAACTCCATCAAATGACTTGACAGTTAACACACATTCGTCCGGTAATTTTATTCTTCACCATTCACAAAATGCCGGAATTTTTTTACGCTATCTATAGAAATTATATGGTCATAATGAAAACAACGTAACTTGTTAAAAATCAAATATTTTTCAGCGAAATTTTTAAAATGATATAAAAAAAAGTCATTATATGTAAATTTAAATTATTTCTTTTTTTGCTTTCTTACTAAAACTTTAAAAAGTTTTTATATATTTATTGAAATTTACAGCTATACATTCAGTAAATTTGATCTAAGTTATAATGGAGTGATAAAGCCCTGTAGAGAACTACCCACTGGTAGCACTCTAATGACGTTTTTACATTAGTAGGTCCCGTGCCCATCTTCTTTTCAGGCACCAGGAATGAAAGAGGGTGGAAGGCTAGAAACTATACTTTCTGAAGTTAAAAAATTAAATCCGCAAAAAAATTTGAAATGAATTACTGAACATACAAAATTATTATTCTCTTTTTTGAAGTAAATTATTTTCGAATCTTTAATTTTATAAATAATTAATATTTCTTCAGCAAATATATCATACATTGTTCCAGTATGAAGGAAAATGTTGCATAAGTCAAATTTATCACGGCACTCACAATCACATAAATTGTCTGCACTTATTTATTTTTCGTTATCCATCTAAAGCATGTTTTATTATTTTATTTTTATTAAAATTCCATCAGAAAATCAACAATAATAAAAATGAAATATATGCGGAGAAGATGGTAGGGGGAGGGGTCAGAGAATACCACAAATAAGTTATAAAGCTTATTTACTAGTGCCAACTTTTCGGCCGGATTTCTAAATTCGATTAACTCATTTTTTTTCTCCTATAGTGGACTTACACTTCTTAAAAAAAACTCTTTTGTCAGAAAATAAATGTAGTTTAAGTTTGAAAATTCTTTTGAATCAAAAATTGTATCCTGAATTTATATATCTTTTTTAAATTTCTATTAACTCATTTTTCCAAAAAGTGGATTTTTAATAAGAATGGTGCTTTATTAAATGTATAGTTTTAAATATCAAAAGAAGGTTTAATCTATATATTGACAAAAAAATCCATTAATTCAATTTTCTTCCTCCAATCTACTTTATACGGTCAACTATCTTCTACCATGATTGTACAGAATGAATATGGATAGAAATAAAGTAATGAAAAAAGTGGGAAATAAAACGCATATATTCGTAATTAAATATGTGAGTAAAATAACATAATAAATGAAATAAAAATATAAAGTGATATAATGAAAAGAAACAGCGAAATATGAATAATTTAATTTCATAATAATTATTTAAAAATTAAAGTTATGGAAAGAAATTATACGTACATTAGTAACGTACAATATGTAAATAAAGAAACAAAATATAATGTTAAGTAACTTCATATTTGTTTAACTCGAGTAACTTAACATTATATTTTGTTTCTTTATTCTTTTTTTTTTACTTATATATTACAATAGTTACGTATATTTTCATTCCATAACTTTAATTTTTAAATTATTAGTATTAATTTTTATTTTTTTTTTAATATAAATTGATAGATT
>NW_027110130.1:405290-407764 GCF_000696795.3 Halyomorpha halys
GCATCCCTCTCGCCGCATCACAGGTAATGAGCCAGTGGAGGCTGAGCAAGTGCGCTAAAGCCGCAAACACTCAATTAGTATTAAATTAAATTATTCGAATTTCATCGTTTCTTTTCATTGTATAACTTTATAATTTTATTTCATTAATTATGTTATTGCACTTACATATCTAATTACCTACATGTACGTTTTATTTTCCACTTCTTTCATTACTTTATTTTTATCTATATTCATTCTATACAATTATTTACTTTAATCATTCTATATATCCTTCATTCAATGGTCGTTATCTTGTTTTTGTTCTAAGCCCTTATGAAAGCATAAAATTCTGGCCGAAACGTTGGCACTTATAAATAATTTTTTTAACTTATTTGTGTTATTCTCTGACTGTACCCCCAACCATCTTCTCCTCATATATACTATCTACAGTCAACTATCTTCTCATCTTTATCATTTGTACATTTGTTTAGAATGTCGATCATTTTAACCTTATTAAAAAGAATTTAGTAATAAAGGAGAATAAAGTAAAACTTTATTTAGTAATATTGTTGTAAAGGTAAGTTGTAATATAACAAATATTCCTAAAGTAGATTTAATGAGCTTTCCAACTATTTTTTAAATAATGTTGCAGGACCAACAGCTTAGGAGACACGGCTATTTTTATGAAAAAAATAAAATGTCTTATTATTCAGGAAAAAACACAATAACTGAGATTCTACCCTTATGGTTAAGAATCGGACATGGGTCAAGCAGCCTTTTTTTGTTATACTTGAGATGTATAATCACCACGCGGAGTTTGTTGACTTTATCTTATTACACTCTGTAAATATATTTTCCTATTTGTGTAACAGTTTGATTCATTTATAGAAATTCCAAATCAAGTAGAATCTGGCATTTTACACCGTTAGAAAATTCGTTTGACATTGGATTGCGTACGCAACAACATCTGTGCAGAACATAAATACAATCTGAGACTGTAAGATTAAAAATCGTGTCGAGTTGACGTGGAATGACCCGCGATAAATCGCAAGCTATTAATTAAGCAAAAAATTTCCTGAAGCTATGGATTTTGGAAATGAATTACTGAAAATAGAAAATTATTATTCTCTTTTTTGAAGTAAATTATTTTCTAATCTTTAATTTTATAAATAATTAATATTTCTTCGGCAAATATTTGATACAGTTCCAGTATGAAGGGAAATGTTGCAAAAGTCAAATTTATCACGGAACTCACTTATTTATTTTTCGTTATCCGTTTTAAACATATTTTATTTTTATTAAAATTGCATAAGAAATTCAACAATAATAAAAATTAAATGTATGCGGAGAAGATGGTTGGGGTGCGTTCAGAGAATACCACAAATAAGTTATAAAGCTTATTTACAAGTGCCAACGTTTCGGCCGGATTTCTAGCCTTCGTCAAGGCTAAGAACTAAAAAAGATAACAACCAATGAATAAAAGGACATATAGAATAATTGAAGTAAATAATTTTAAAGATAGATTTTATTTTTATCTATTTTCATTCTGTAATGAAAGAAGTAGCAATAAAACGAATATACGTATTTTGGTAATTAAATATGTAAGTAAAATTATATAATTAATGAAATAAAAATATAAAGTTATATAATCCAAAAGAAACAAAGAAATGTGGATATTTTAATTTAATAATAACAATAATTTATATTATTATAATATTTATAGACAATTAATCATAATGTGTAACCATGTATTTATTCTTAGAGGACATTTGTCCCAGGATACATTTTTTTTTCATTCATTCATTAATTCATTTATGCCCCTCCAAGGCTTAATCCGGCCATGTCAAAAAATCAAGCTCAATCATACTCAAATATAAAAAGAAGATATCAATATCTTAAAAAAAAATCGATTAACTCATTTTTTCTCCTATAGTGGACTTACTCTTCTTAAAAAAAAACTTTTGTCAGAAAATAAATGTAGTTTAAGTTTGAAAATTCTTTTGAATTAAAAATTGCATCCTATTGAATGCACGGTTAAAAATATAAAAAGAGAATTTATATATCTTTTTTAAATTTCTATTAACTCATTTTTCCAGAAAGTGGATTTTTAAGGCTAAATGCACCGCTTCCTGGGACGCACCAGAATTTACTTTTGAGGTGTAGATATTTGACCGTAGATTAATGATTGGAGAAGTTTGTCGGGGGTGCGGTCAGCAAAGATCAACATAAATAAATAAAACCAATAAATTATTTTATGCTGACGTTTCGATCTGAGTTTCAGGTCTTCATCAGGGCTATAGAACACAAAAGTTTTGTTAATTGCAACAACATTGTTTTAAATGAAAGGAATATGGTCCGGGTGCGGTCAAGAAAAACTCAAATAGTAGAGGTATACTAATTTAATGAGCCAACGTTTCGCCCCACGTTGCAGGGCTTCTTCAGGGCTATTTTGACGGCAGTCAAAACTAAAAAATAGTCAAAACTGATTTTTTAGT
>NW_027110130.1:407819-411993 GCF_000696795.3 Halyomorpha halys
ATTTTTTAGTTTTGACTACCGTCAAAATAGCCCTGAAGAAGCCCTGCAACGTGGGGCGAAACGTTGGCTCATTAAATTAGTATATTTCTACTATTTGAGTTTTTCTTGACCGCACCCGGACCATATTCCTTTCATCTTCACACACGGTCAATCAATAATCTTCCAGATTGTTTTAAATGTTGTTGTTGTCTCTTGTGTTCTATACCCCTGATGAAGACCTGAAACTCAGGTCGAAACGTCGGCATAAAATAAATAAATATGGTTTAGTTTATTTAGGTTGTTCTTTGCTGACCGCACCCCCTGACAAACTTCTCCAATCATTAAAGAATTTACTTTTCTATTTACTCCTTAACGGATGGTCCAATTTCGGATCTGTAAAGTGCATTTTGTGTTTTTCGAAAATAGAAGTTACTGAAATTAGATTAAAAAAGCACCAATCCAATAATAAGGAAAATAAGATGCAAAAATATGAGTTAACGATAAATTTTTTAAAATGTGGCATGATGAAAAAATAAAGAAAAAAGGTTTATGTTAACGTTTGCAACATTATGCGAGGCAACTGAAGCTGAAATCATTAAAATTCAAAAGCGTGTCGAGTTGACGTGGAATGACCCGCGATAAATCGCAAGCTATTAATTAAGTAAAAAATTTCCTGCAGCTATGGATTTTTTTTTTTTTTTTTGTCATGTGAAGTATGGATGACTCCTAGCGACTTCCAGCCAGCTTCGTGTTTCAAAAACAGTCAGTCAATATGTGGACTGGCTAAGAAGGATGCGGGCTGGTTACGGAAATAGCATCGGGTTTCACAGGAAACAGCAGAGCTGGATATCGGCACAGCAATTAACGGAAGAGGGGCGAACAGAGGGTTGGAATAACGGGGGGTGGCAGCTGGCATCCTGTGGGGCTGCCCAGGTACAGGCGGCACGTTCTTCCTGGTTGTCCCTTGATCCCCTTCGGCCCGGCTTAGGAAGGGCCCCGAAGGTAAACATGTCAGTCCTCTCTGAAATACGTCAATGTGACACTCCTTAAACGGCCGTATTATTATAGCAATACTGCCACGCTGAGTCACGTCCTGTTTAGAAATCATCGGGTGGGTCTGAGTCCGTTTGACTTTTTTGTTAAACTAATTTTAGCTCTAGATAGATGTCGAAAAAAATATACGGTTTGGAGAAAATGTAGAAGTTTGCTTTGATTGATTGCTATTTAATAGGAGTATTCATGATGTTATGTTAAATGTAAAATGTTTTGCCATGCTACATGATATAAGTATAAGAATGTGAGCAGCCTTATTTAAAGGCATGTTAAATGTATAAGAGCTCCTAGCGGATTTTTGAGCAACTTGTTTTATAAGGTTATAACTAGGGATATGATTTTTATGTTTTCACATATTTTTACCTGACCATGATATCTGTGATTCCTTACTAACTATAGATGTTTCAAGACATTTCTGGTCAAAAGAAGCCATTTTTATTTCACATATTTTTAAATATTTGGCCTTTTTTACATATTTTGTTGTAAATCACATATTTTCTGTAATATTTTTTATCTTTAACATATTTTTAGGTATTTTGTTCTGAATCACATATTTCCTTAAATTATTTGTTCAATTGTAAATATATTTTTCACAGCTACAACGTAAAATTCAAGAGAACGCAAGAAACTTAAAAGTGAAATTTTTCAATTGTAAATACATTTTTCGCAGCAACAACGTAAAATTCAAGAGAACGCAAGAAACTTAAAAGTGAAATTTATCATTTATCATAAATAGTGCGTACAAATTTTATATCTTCATCTTTGAACACAAATTAAAAGCAGTGGCACTAATAAATTTTCACACAGAATTACATCGAGAATTCCTCAGAATCAATTAAAAAGAGCAAGGGTCTTATTCTTTATTATAACAAATGATGCAGGATCAACAGGTGATGCAGAATACCGAACTAGATGCAATGGAAATAGCTTCATTTAAGTATGCCTCTATAACATCAGTAAATGTTGAAAGATCTTTTAGCCGGTACAAGTCCATTCTGCGGTCAAGCCAACGAAGATATTTTTTTGAAAATTTAAAAATGCATTTAATCTGCAATAATTTTGTAACTGACCCGGATGAATTATTAATTTCTTCCAACGTTTTTTTTTTCTTTTTCTTTTTAATAAGGATTATTCTTTATTTTTATTTATAATTTGTTCATAATTCATTCTGAGTAATTATTAATCAATTAGTTGAATTACAATTACTAATTAATGTCTTGTTATTGAACAGCTATGTTTTCTCTAAGTACATTTTTTTGTACATATTTTAACATAATTTCTTTAAAATATTATTCATATAATATATAATAAATACATATTTATGTAAATTTTTTTAAGTTATAAAATTACTAATTAATTGGTAATTTATATTATTGAATAATACAAAATTTATAAATACATATTTTTTTAAATATTTGACAATTTATAAGCACATATTTCTGATTTTTTAGCATATCCTAAAAATCCTTTCCCTAGTTATAACCTTTCCTTCCAAAACTTCATGTTATTGTTTCTTTATAAGTTCTCACTAAAATAGTTTATTACAACATTTCTAAATTGAGTGAAAAGTGGAATTTGTGTAAAAGTTTTATAATCCCAAATTTTTATTTATCCTTAGTTATATGCTAACAATATGTTTATTGTTTATAGTTGCCCACGCTCAGCGGAGAAGGGGGTGAGTTAAATTAAATAAACAAGTTGAAAGCAGAGAAAGAACAGCAGAACTATATGTACAAAAGTTTAATAATAATAAGAAATATATGTACGCAGGATGAAAAGGGAAAAAAAAATTCTTATCAATTAATAAAACAATTCAAACTCATAGGCTGACTTAACCTTAACTTAAATGCTTAATCTTAATAACTATATTTACATTATCATTCTCTAATCCAGGACATGCTGAAGAAACGTCACTGCACTATATCCCCACTTCTAGTGTTAATGACCGTCCATTGAAGTAGAACACCATAATTTTGAAAAACAAAACATATAAGATGACATTTCTCATATGGTGCTATTTCGGTTCAAACGGTAAAGGCAGAGGGCCTTTTAACTATTAACACTTCACATTGAACAATCGTAACGTGTTCCAAAATCAAACTGTCGCCTTCACAAAACCAAAACCCACTCGTCTGATCATACGTGTTCAAAATCAAAACTGTCGCCTTCACCAAAAAAACAAAATTCACTCCTCTTAAACATATCGCCCGTTTTTTGTTTTCACCATGACAACCGTAACACCTCTTGTCTACACAGATCTAGCCAGTGTTTTCATTTCACCATGGCAACCGTAACAGTTTGGCTACTGAGTGCCTTGTTAAACTTCCAACTTATGAGGAAGAGAATTAAGATGAGCTGACAACTCTCATTAAATTATTATTACCGTCATTCAATGCTTTATTAGTTATAAAAACATTCAAAACAATACTAACACATACTACTAGGAAGTAACCTTACACGACAACAAAAAAAATGGTGTCAAAGGTGATCTGTTGCTTGACGTCATTCGACATATAACAGACCTAGTAAAGTAACATACTCTCAACCATGTTATATGTTATATCTTTTTAACATGGTAAAAGAAGGAAATATTTCTCCATTTAGCATGTTAAACTATAAACCACGAATACCCTTAATATGAAGCCTTGACATTTTACTATGTCTTGTAGAAAAATTAATTATAATGAGGGGTAGATAGTTGACCGTAGATTAATAAGTGGAGAAGATGGTAGGGGGAGAGGGGGATGCAGCCAGCATATAAACAAAAAAATATTTATTCGTGCCGATGTTTCGACCTGAATTTCAGGTCTTCATTAAGGCTATAAAACAAAAAAAGAGATACCAACCATTATTCAGAGAAATATAAAAATTAAAAGAAATAATAAACCAACAAATTTGGAAAAATACATAACAATGAATTGAAAATAAAATAGTAGATTAATAACCATGGAAGTAGATAGTAGATTGTTAACAATGAAATATAATATTATATTAAATAGGTAAGAAGGTATGTGTAAGATAAGATATGTAAGTAGTGTCTAAAATGCTGAAAACAATTTGAATCAATATAGTAAGCTGTATTAAAGAAAAATGAAATATATGATACGATGGGTAAGTAACTTAAATATGAATAAAAATGAAA
>NW_027110130.1:412188-440579 GCF_000696795.3 Halyomorpha halys
TAATGTAAAATGTCATTAGAGTGCTACCAATGGGTAGTTTCTCTACACGCCTGTAACACTCCAATTTAACTTAGATCAGATTTACTAAATGTATTATAATCTACAGTTGTAAATAGCAATAAATAAATATTAAAAAAAAAAGTTTAATGCAGAGAAGACTAAGGCAATCGTAATAGGATCCAATCACCTCCTGAAAACTATTCCTCATATTCCAAACTTATTCCTAAACAACAATCCAATACAATTCCATCCATACGTTAAAAACCTTGGTGTCACTATAGACCAAACTCTCTCCTGGAAAAACCACGTCTCCGATATTTCACGTCGTACCTTTTCCACCATGAAGCGTTTAATTTATCTTTGTCACCTACTTCCTTTTGAAACCCGTAGGCTCCTGGTTACTTCCTATATATAAATATTCCCCCACTTTGACTATTGCTGTGTGGTTTACGGGGGTGTCTCTGGGGATCTCGAAGCAAAATTAAAACGGTTAAATAATTGCTTTGTACGATTCATCTTTGGGGTCCGCAAGGATGCCTCTGTCACCCGATTTTATGAAGAGTTGAAGTTGCTTTACCCCTCCTTCCGTCATATGCTTGCTTCCTTTCTCTATCAAGTTATCCAATCCCGCCGTCCATCGTACATCTCAGATATCCTTCAATTTAAGTCCTCAGTGCATTCCTGCATTACCCGCTCACGGCCCTCAGACTTATTTGTAACTACCCATCGAGCTGCAGCCTTTGGTAGATCTTTCCTCATTCGTTCCTCTTCCCTATGGAATTCTATTCCCTCATTTATTCGTAGTTTAACACCCTTCCAATCTTCAAATCCCGTATCTTCGACTCCTTCTGTCCACCCAATTTCGGAAGAATAACAATTGAAACTTTCAAAAAAGCTTTATATAATTTCTGTACTTTGTCTTAGATCTTCGTTTATAATTGTAAATATGTACACTAGCAGAAATTAAATCTTTTCATTTCTTATATTTTAGTTTAATTGTATTTGATTTTTTATCAGTTTTTTCCCTTGTTATTTACTATCAGAAGTCATCTTATGTTTTATGATATGACAAGTGATTTCATTTTATTTCTTTTATCATTATTTTATGTATTCTGTTAACTATGGTTGTTTAATTGTATATTTTTAAATTCACTGTATTATTTTATTGTATGACATCTTGTAATTTCATCTCTATTTTGTAATTTACTCTAAGGCTCTAAAGCCTGATTTTTACGCCTATAAATTATTCTAAAGGGATCAATCCTAGAATAAATAAATATTATTATTATTATTTAATGTCCGGGCAGCACTTTAAACAGCCGCTATTATTTGCTGTTTATGTTTAACATTTCGCTTTGAACAGCCCTGATGAAGCCCTGCAAAGAGAGGCGAAACGTAGGACATTAAATAGTTATAAGCTATTCGTTCTTTTTTTTACCGCAACCCTGACCATCTTCTTATATTTAAGTTTTACAGTCAACTAATATTTGTTGACCGCCCCCCCCTCCCTCTCCGACCATCTTCAAATTTAATTATATTTTGAATGAGCCACCCACCAAGTATATTTATTTGTAATAATTTTTGGCTTTTGAACCACTGAGGTTATTTTTGACCTGTACAAATGATTTATGAAAAAAAAGTCTAAAGATACGTATATAGATTTAATTTTTTTTTTAAATATATCATTTTTTTTAGAAATAAATTAATTTTTCTGTTGCATTTTCCCCCTTTCTTTTTTTTAAATATTTCTCTTAATCCCATATTACAGCCCTCGAAGAATGGTGTAATTGGAGTATTAACATATATTCCAACAAATCCCATCAAATCACCTTTACCCTTCATCGTAAACCTACAGACTGCTCTGTAGTTTCATTTAATAATGTTTACTCTTACACCTGTCGAACAGATCCGCTACCTTGGACAACATTTGGACAAACGACTAACCTGGAATCCTCACACAAGACCGAAAAGCCAGGAAATTGCACGTCGATTTCGACTATTACATCACTTACTAGACAAACTGACTAAACTTCAAACACATTACAAAAGACTGATCTACATGACTGTAATACTTTGTCACAAATAAAATGATACATAAAGATCTTAATGTTCTCTATGTAACTGATCTATCCCGAACCAGACATCACTCCTTCTTCCATTCTAAACTCCCTAACCACTCAAACCCCCTAGTTTCTAACCTTGCTTCCTATTCCATTCCTGATAATCCTCCGAGGCGCCTGAAAAGAAGATGGTCACGAGACCTGCTAATGTAAAATGTCATTAGAGTGCTACCAATGGGTAGTTTCTCTACACGCCTGTAACACTGCATTTTAACTAAGATCAAATTTACTGAATGTATTATATAATATACAGTTATAAATTCCAATAAAAAAAATATATATATATATTTCTCTTATATTGGTCCCCAGTCCTATTTCCTCTCATTCATTACGGTAGGCACTGCTCTCGGTGAGGATGTGCAGTATTGTTAAAAGTACCCCATAAGATATACATTACGGCCATGTTCCTCTCGCCATAAGCTCTTCTCGTTAATTCTGTTTTTCCACTAGAGACTAGGATTGATCAATAATTCTAAGTTTATTGTTCTCTTGTTCAAACCATATTGACTGCTATTTTTCGAGCGCTCTATTTCTGACCCAAAAAACTATTTCTTTGCTGAATGCAGCAATTACTACTATACTGTCATTGATAGCTTTTTATGCCAAGGCATCTGCAAGTTTATTACCTTTAATGCCACAATGACCAGGTAGCCACAAAAATTGAGCCTTACATTCAGCACAATCCAATTTTTGTAGATGCATAAGCGTTTTGACCACGAGTGGATTCTGTGAAAAAGTGTTTTTCAAACCCGTGAGAGCTAAATCATAATTCGTTTTCAACTTTCCTACTGTGTGGTTAATTGCTAACATTTCAGAATGTTGCGAGAAGGAGTCCACACATTTCCTCTTCATAGGAATTTTAATTATGAATATTTTCAGTTCAAATCTTAAAATATCCAATATTTCGTAAACTTTAAATAACTGCTGTTCTGCAGTTGATAGTAAAAATAATTAGAAATTTTGTATTTACTATTTTGTAGGCGGCTATAATCTATATACAATACCCAAAGGTCAACCAGTGATATAATTAAAGTTAAAGAAAAAATATATTGAAAATTGCTAAAGTGGTAAAGTTGCTAAAATCCACTATTTAAAAAAAAAATCAATTTTTACTATTAATTATACCTAGTTTTCATTAAAGTAATCAAAAATTGGGGTGATATAACTGCCTTTTTTACTTCCCGGCTCTTGTACTAGTAGGATGGGTATAGGAAACTCCGTGACGTGAACCGAAATTTTTTTCAGAACAGGCTTTTTTCTCCTAATGGGCTCTTGTACGATTAGGAAATGTACAGAATAATGCAAATATTTGCAATGATAGAACCAACCTCATATTTATTCATAATAACAATATTTTAAAAAACCGTATTTAAAATGTTTTTTCATGTAATCTATACTTTTCATTAAACATAGATACCATTAAAATAATTTTTATAATAATTTCATCTATAATAATTTATTCAAAAAGCAATCGGTCGGTGCCAAAATAACATTCAGAAATGATAAACATAAATGAAATTTGAGTTAGTTGGTATACGTTTGATTATTAGAGCACTATGATTCATAAGCTAGAACAGTATAATTGAATTAAATTCTAGCAATAAAAGTAATAATTAAATTAACAAAATACTAAAATAAAAAAAAAATGAAAGAACTAATGAAATGAACAATAATGACATGAATTTTCAGTTGATAAATTTATAATAATGAGCTTACGAATTCGTAATAAGTATGGAGCGAACTTGAATAAAAATAAGAATAAAATATAAAATATGTAATAAATATAATATTATACAACATATTATAAAGAATACAAAAAGAAAAGAGCATTAAAACTGAAGATCAGCATAATAAACCAAAATGATGTATGCAAACAATAAAAATAAGGATATAAATATATCTAAATAAAAAATATATATAATTAAACATAAATATATTTAACTAATTTTAATCATATTATAATTAATTGAGGACATTAAGTAGAGTTAAGAGAAACTACAGCCAGATATGGTCATTAGATGAATCAAAATTAGTTATTGAGGTTCATAGAAGTTTTATGAATGCTATCAATATCATTGATTTCAAAAATAATAGACCAATAAATTATTAAATTAAAAAGAAAGTAATTTGTTTTTTAATATTTCAAAATTAATATTAAGACTATTTTTGAAATTTCAATAGACAACAAATATTTTAATGACACATTAAATTTTATATTATTTTTCATGGTATCACCTACTATCTTATCTATAATTATTATTTAGACAGCCAAAAGAATAAGAGAATCAAGAATGATAGAAAAGAAACCAAAAAATAATTCAAGATAAAGACAACACTGGTATCTCAAGTATTGATTTACTTACCCATGACCCTTCCAGGCTGACTCTGGACTACCTCACAACTTGTCATATGTTACTCCAGAAATGGAACCCTGAAAATTTAAAAGAAATCACAGACTATAATGCAGTGTCAAATAATCATGAATCCTTATGAAAACAGCTGGTATTCAACAATGGATAACGTAGAACTTGACATTCCAGAAGGTACCAATTTTCATTTTCTGAAATATTCATTCGTAAACTATTTTTTCTCTTATTTTTTGTAAATTATTTTTACATTGATTTTACCCCTTTTAATTATGAATATTTTCTGTTCAAATCTTAAAATATCCGATATTTCGTAAACTTTAAATAACTGCTGTTCTGCAGTTGATAGTAAAAATAATTAGAAATTTTGTATTTACTATTTTGTAAGCGGCTATAATTTATATACAATGCCCAAAGGTCAACCAGTGATATAAGCAAAATTAAAGAAAAAATATATTGAAAATTGCTAAAGTGGTAAAGTTTCTAAAATCCACTATTTAAAAAAAAAATAATATGAATAGCCTTTTTTTAATACAAGCTATCCTGTTTTTTATATTAGTAACTATACATACAATAAAGCACATTTTTTAAATTAAAACAAATTTTCAAACTTAAAATTGCTTTTATTGTCTGATAAATGAATTTGCATTTTTTTTTTCTTTAAAATGGTATAAGTCCATAATTAGAAAAAAATTAGTTAATAAATATTTTTTAACATATAAATATACTGTAATAAACCTATCATACAGTAAAGCACCTTTTTTTTAATTAAAACAAATTTTCATACTTAAAATTGCTTTTATTTTAGAAAAATGAGCTTTCTTTTTTTTTTTTTCCAAAGTCCATTATAGGAAAAAAATTGAGTTAATGAATTTTTTTTAATATATAGATATCTTCTTTTTATATTTATAACTAAACATTCAATAAAGCACCATTTCTATTAAAAATCTACTTTTGGGAAAACCCCGAAAGTGGAGCAAAACATTGGTTAATAATAAATAGTTTTTCTTTTACTATTTTGATACCTTTATTGACTGCCAGGCAAAACTTCCTACAATCTACTTTATACAGTCAGCTATCTTCTTCCAATACAATTTATAATGGTAATCAATATACACAGAGGTTTTATTATATATTAAGTGAAGAAATAGGTAAGAACAGATGAGAATTGGCAAGAGGAGATGGGAAGAGAATTCCAGATGGAGGTTGCATGTATGGCGAAGAATTTGCTAAAGGAAGTGGTTCTATGGGAGGGCATACATAAATCAATTGATTAGGATCAGGTCATTGAGACACATTTTTGCCTCTCCGAGATTTGTATTGTTTAGTTTATAATGCAAAACTAATATAAAATAATTACTGCTGTCTACCTAAATGATAAAATTGTCTGAACTTAATATGGAATATTCTGGTATATTAAAACATGATCGAGTAATGCTGAGGAAGGTAGTATCAGGTCAGTTGATGAGATCTGTCAATGTAATATAGTTTATAATTATGAGAGATAGTCGACCGTGGATGACTTATATGAGCAGAAGATGGTTGGGGGTGCGGTCAAAATAAAACACAAATAAGTTGATGTAACTTATTTGTGTTTTATTTTGACTGCATCCCCCTATCTTCTCCTCGTAATGGAGTTTAATTTATTTAAAAAAAGAAAAAATCAGTGTGTTCTTTATAAAGTTATTTCAATGAAATTTCCTATAAGAATAAACATAAAATCTTTGAGGAGCAAATTAAAACTAATTCAATTTGTTTTTCTCATGGGCTACAAGCTTGGTTGGAGTTGCTGGGTCCATTGCCAGTTGCCTACATTATCTTCATGGATAATTCAGTACTGTTTCGTTATAAAGTGATCAAAATAGTTTTAACTAATAAACTTTTCTCTATATGACAGTGCCAATGACTTAAATATCCTTTGCTATGTGGAAGATCATTATCAATATTCAAAAGACTTTATTCTTAGGGATCCATAAGACCCACCTAAATTGGTTCTTAATGGTGAAAAATTGCAATGGAATCCTGCCAGTGAAGTAGTAAGATATCTAGGAGTTCATTTGAATTATCACTTTAAATGGAATTACCTTATCAACATTACACAAACCCAAACCTACGCAAGGTTAGCAATGCTCTATCATATCGTCAATAGAAAATATGGATTAAAACCAGATACAACCATTCTCATTTATAAAACAATATTAAGGCCATTACTGGTGTGAAGTTATGGTTGTGAAGTCTGGGGAGCAGCAATCTGTACAAAATGAAAAAAATTACAATTATTCCAAAATAAGGTCTTAAGAATCGCAGTAGATGCCCCTTGATTTATAAGAAATTGTTAATTATAACTATTAATTAGAAATAGTTAATTTATATTGTGAACTACTATTGGAATCTATAACAAAAAAATGTTGTACAATATTCCATTCCCAGTTACCAGCAGTTAAAGGTGTAGTGGCATACAACATAGGGAAACCCAACTTCATCTTGAAGACTGAAGCCCAGACTAATGTAATAACTCTGGCTATAAACTCTGCATTTATATATTTTTTTCTAATTATAGTTTCATTACATAGGTCAGTTATTAATTCATAAGAATTAGTTGTTTTGTTTGTTAATTTTTTTTCTTTCATTATTCAACTGCACAACAATTAGAGACAGACTAAAGTCCCCATATCACGAATTGTTAAAAAAACAAACTGTTTTAATAATCATATAATACCTGCCAGGTTGATTGAGTAATAAAATTTTTTAAAAAAATTACTTAAAAATTGAGGGCAGACATAAATAAATATCATGTTGAGAGATTAATGGCGGTGGAAAAGGAGAGGATGGTTTAAACCATCCTTAAGACTGGTCTCAAAAATAGTAATTATAGAAAATTATTATTAAAGTTAAAATAAAACATCTTAGTTTTCTTAATCACAATAGCTATACTTAGGTACAATATTTAAACTCAATACTGAGAATTCGGAACCAAGTTTGTAACCCAACTCTTCAGTTATAAGTTATGTCAAATGAGTGAGTTTTTAATAGTAAAACTGGAGAAGAAATAATAGTGTAAATGGCCTATACCATGAATAATATAAATATTTTAACATTTTTCCTCAATATTTCAATGCATATTTTCTATATATTTTATAGGTTCTCATTTTTATTTTTAGATCCTAGGTACTGGACAAGAACCGATGTAGCAGCATGGCTTCAACACACAGAGAGTCAACACCACCTCCCGTCAATACGATTGGACAGATTCTTTATGAACGGAAAGGCCCTTTGCCTAATGACGATGGAAATGTTCCTAGACCGAGTACCAATAGGAGGTAAGCTGCTGTACAAGGACTTCCAACTTCGACTTGCAAAAGCAATTTACAACATCGACCTAAACCAGAGCTGAAACCACGCTCCTTCTAGCAGACTGCCTTCTGCTAGAAGCCTGTAAGTCATTGAGTACAGATATTTATACAATTACAATTTAGGCCAGTAAAATAAGATTGAAAAAGGGCCGTGCTTGGAAAAAATTCTGGTAAAGCTAAAATCAAAATTTTTCAACTTTTTTTTACTATATTTAAAATGACTCAATGATTAAACCCTTCATTGAAAAAAATATTATTTTATAAAATTTAGAGCATTAAATGTTGTTTTGAATGACTATCATAACATTACAATTTGATTAAGGGGTGTTTTCAAAACGATGGTCAAGTAAGTGTCTGATTTTTCATATTTTTTAACTTTGCTTTTCAATCAGCCTCAGAGATGGGCAAAAATTAGCTATAGTTAAAACTAATAGCTAAAATTGCCATGGATACGACCCTTATTCATGAATGAACCATTGATTAATAAATATTGTATTCATGAATGAACCATTGATAAATAAATATTGTATTCATGAATGAACCATTGATAAATAAATATCGTATTCATGAATGAACCATTGATAAATAAATATTGTATTCATGGCAATTTTAGCTATTAGTTTCAACTATAGTTCAAATTGCCATGGCTACGACCCTTAATCATGAGTGAACCATTGATTAATAAATATTGTATTCATGGCAATTTTAGCTAATAGTTTCAATTACAGCTGTTTGCTCAACTTTACATTGCCTTACAATGCTTCTTATTACAAAAGTGTGTAAAAGTTGTTCATAATCTTACTAGTTTTCTAATGACAACCTTATTTTTTAAATTTGGCCAACTGTACCTTTATAACACCTATTTTTCAAAATAAGGTCTTGAGTAATAAATTTAATATTGCAGTAAGTGTAAGTTAACAATAAAAAAAAAAACTCATTATTAAATCTGTTTTTATTATTAAATGTGAATTAATATTGGGAAAATATATCTCGAGAACTACTAGACTTAAGGATGTCTATTAGCAATCAAATCAAACCTTGCTGGGTGTATTATGAAGTAATTTTTAACATTTATCTTTGTAGGAGTAGTAGTTTTCATGATTTTTGCCAAAATAAAAATCACGGTGGTATCTTGTGTAAAGAAAATGTTTGCTTTAGGAAAAACTTATATCTCAGGTATTATAATATATACATATGTCTATTAATCAAATTAAAGTTTATTGAATGTACTACAAAGTAGTTTATAACTTACTACAATATTACATTTACAGCATAAGACGTTATTTTGAAAATGTAGATGTAAAGGTGGAGTTGGCCAAATTAAAAAAATTAGATAGTCATTAGAAAGTTAATAGGGACATATGTACAACTATTATTCTATGCTATATATATCACACTATATAAAAGCAAAGTTTACAAAATGGAAAAATTTGAAAAATTAGGCACTTACTTAACCATTATTTTGAAAACATTCCTTAATTTAATTCTAATGTTATGGTAGTCATTCAAAACAGAATTTAATGCTCTGAATGTAATAAAATAATCATTTTTTCAACGAAAGGTTTAATTTTTGAATTATTTCAAATATGGTAAAAATAAAGCCAGAAAATTTCGATGAATTTTGAGAGTATCACTTAAAGCTCACCACAGAAATGGGAGCAAACTTAGTTCCTTCTTATTACAGATAGAATACATCCATTAAAACAGTTTCCACAATTACCTGAATTTTTTTACAACCAAAATCCTAATTTTACGGGACTAATTGTAATCTGAGCTCAGCTAAAAAATAAAAGTTTAAATTTATTTTTACATGTAATTTTGGCATTTTATTCAATACTTAAAAAGATCAAATTATATAAAACATATATTTGTGAATGCAAATCTACTATCTTAAATATCATTTTTGATTTTATTTTATCTTTGTAAATAAAAAAGTCTTGTTTTGCACGGTTTCGTAGTCCTTCTACTTGTTAAGGATCTATTGTTTATATCATTTATAGCATATATACAGCTAAATATTTTATGAAAAAAGTCATTAAATAAAAAAAAAAAAAAAAACTATCTTAAAATACCAAGAAAAATATAAGAAATCGGTCATGTTGTCCAGTATCAATTATTGGTGGACCTTTTGAATCTACTTGTGAGATAAGTAGTAGTCTTCACGAGAAAGTAACAAAATACTTCTTTCACACAGCGATCATTGCTGACAGCTATTGCTAACATCCTATTAATGGATTATTAAATCAAATTAACCCTTCAATATATTCAATGCAAAATCTAATATTGGTAAAATAATCTGGTTAACCCAAAAAAATTTTAAATAATTTTTTTAATTTAGCACTTATATAGATTCTATGAATATTTTTTAATTTACCAACTAATTTAATGTATTATTTATGTGATTCAGTTGTAATTTCAAAATTATGATTGTGAATAATTTTATTCTATTTAGAGAGAGTAGAAGCCGCAAAGTTTGCAAAGTGAGGCAAAATGAACAATTTTGTGCTAACTTTTTTTTACCTCCATCTTCCTAATTAATAACAGTCAACTAGTAATCTTCCAATAAATTAATTATTGCAAATCTGATGTTTGTGTCACTGTTTTTCTATTTTGCATTCTTTAGCAGCTATAATAAAATCTAGAGCATTATAAGCCTTATTTTAGATGTTTTTGTCTAATTATTGTGGAATCATCAGCCAAATTGTAATCGTCAAGATGCTGATCATGTTTGGTATTATTGTAATTAAATAATTTTGTGAGATACGGTTAGTATTACTTTTGTTTTCAAAATTATAAGTACGTTAAACTTCTAGAACATGTATATATATATATATATATATATATATATATGGATCCCCACCATAGTATCAGCTGATAAAAAGATGATACAGGAATTTATAACAAAACAGTAAAAAGTAACTCATATTTTCCCACTACAGTAGAACCCCTATCTATCGATATCTATCCTGATCAGGGGTGAAACATTATTGTGTATGCATGGTCTTACTATGATTCATAATGGTAAGATAGGTACTAACATTTTCTATTTAAAAGTTTATGTAGAAAACTACACAAAAGCTGTATGAACTTAAGTAAAAGTTTATGTGAAAAACAATATAAATATAAAATTTTATGTTGTAAACAAAGAAAACAAAACAACAAAGTAGATGAGTTGAAGGGTAAATACTTTGTATACCACCATTGTTTGACTGGATATTTAGTAGTATACTATATTGTATCAAAATATAATGATTACCCCAAAATATTGAAGGAAAAAAATTATGATATGCAGAGCTAAATGTAAAAATATATAATCACATCAACTATATTATATAAAATTAAAACCTAGGTATTATCGTGAATGTTTTTATTTATACTTCAGTAATAATTTTAAATATTTTAATTAATGTATTATGAAATCTTTCTAAGATTTATGTGGTCCATATCTCAATCATTATCATTCAAGCTTTGGGTGTTATATAGTGTAGTAAAAATAAATGTTAAGTAAAGCTTAAAGTCAATATAATATATTTAAAATAATTTAATAATATTTTTTAAAAAAATGCTTAAGTAGAACTTCAATAAAAAATTAAATTAACAGTTTTATTGCAGTAATATTTATTTTAAAAATTAAATTAAACAGAAACTTGGATATGATTTAGAATGATTGGTTTCCAAAATCTCTAGTCTAATTTCTAATTTTGCAAATTTGTTTTTATTTATAAATATTTCGATTTTATTTTAATTTAGATTAATATAATTTTTTAAGCCAAATATAGTTCCTCCTATTTTTTTCTTTACTCTATTTTTTTTATGTTACTAATCTGTTATTTAATTACTAATTCTACAGCTCGTCAACAAGAATATGGCAGACCGAGGTTGAACTCGGTTTAACCAGTTCGATGAACGGCTCTTATATCTTTCAGGTTTTTTAATAGTTATTTTTACTCACCACTAGATCAAATGATAAATAAATTAGTCCCATTATATTCCAATAAATAACTGTTTTCGAAGTATTTACTTTTGTATATTTATTAGTAATTTTTTTTATTGAGATATCATTTAACATATTAAATTATGAAAACAAAAACATCATTTATAGTTAACTATTCATCATATCAATGGATTATTACCTGATCTCATTTCACCATTGCCATATTCTTCTAAGCGAGTTATAATTTTAGTTATATTTCCTAATGAAAATGTTCAATACATATATACATGATATTTATTAAATATATAACTTTAATGTATAGTACCATTTAGGTAATCGTGTAATGGACATAGAAATAAAACTTATTGTAATATAATAGTAAATTAATAAGTGGCCATCGTTGTATTTGTTTTATTATTATTTTTTTTTTTTTGTAATTATAGCTCATGATTATGTTAGCATTCATGATCAGCTGTAAATAAAAATAACAAATGGATAAACGTCAGCTGATCCTCTAGGTTTCATCTCCTTGGTATTTAGTTTGAACTTTGAAAAAAAGGAACATTATATTTGTTATTTACCAATCTTAATAACAGATACCAACCACTTAAAGGATTAAAATTAATAAAACATTAAATAAAAACGATCTGAGTAAAAAAAAAAACAAACTTAATTTTGATATGAGCACTAGTTATTTATTTCTTGGCGCTAGAGATAAGTTTATCAAGTACTTTTTAGTAATTTCGTTTTAAGGTACTACAATTATTAAATAAATGGAAAAACTGACATTCACTATATTAGTAAAGTTTAAAATGATTTATTTTCCAAAAGCCTTATAACTGAAGAGGACATAAAGGAAAAAAAAACTAAGTCATCCCGATATACATATTAGTTCTTAATCTCAGAATTTGAGCAGTCAGTTCAAAAGAGATGTCTATTATCGTAGTAATTCGTATAACATTGTCTTAAAGAGATATATCTTCAATTGCATGATTATTAAATCCTATATTTACACCCAAAAATATATGTATATATATGATAAAATTAAATATATATAATCTATGTATTAAAAATAAATCAGTAACTAAGTGTAATTAAAATGTACTTAGATGTAAGTTTAATGAAATTATCAACTAAAACATTATGTTCTCTAGGATGGATAACCATTATGTTTATTGTTACCATTTTATCCTCCATGGCAGCAAGTTACCAAAGATAAATATAATATAGTACACTTGATGTATTGTAATTTAGGACATCAATATATCTATACGCATTTAGCATTAAACTCGACATAATTTAAAAAATGTAATTGTTCAGATATTGTAATTATATTGTTTTGAATAAAAAATAATTAAAAACATGACAAATATAGTTATATAATTTAATAATAGTCATTTTTGTAGGGCAAAAAATAATTTCAATTACATTTGACTGTAATTTAATTTCTGCACTTTCAAATTGCACTAATTGTAATAGCAAATACTTTTTGCCCTACAGTGCTAGTAAGACATATACTATAATAGATTTTTAAGTACTGAAACCAAAAACATACATTAGTCCTGCTTTGAAATGTTATAAACTAAATTCAAATATTTAAGTAAATCATTATTTGATCGGGTAACAATAATTATATTATCTATTGACCTGTAAATGTGATGAATTTGAATCTAGACCGAAAATTTTCGGAGACATTTTCACTATAGCGATACTAGCACTATCTGTTGAATAGTTTCTGAACTATACATACCGCGGTTACTCTAAACTCTATAATTTACCTAATTTCTCATTTACTAAGTTAGAAATGTATTTAAGAAAATGTAAATAAAAAAATTTGGATAAAATTTATGAATAAAATAAAAATTCATAATCAAAATATGTACTTTTGGTATTTATATATTTGTATATAACCGCCAACATCAGGTTTCTATAAAAAAAAATTAGTTCTGGCGGGATAAGTTGGTACAATATAATACGATCATTTTCTAAGTCGATGTAACCATAAAATACAATCATCGGAAGTAGAGTTATTTTAAAAATAAACATTTAACAACAACTTTTTATGGACAGAAACATTAGGTGTTTATTGGATGGAACTTATTACTTGAAGTGGAATACAGAAGGGAATAATCTGAACTTCTCAACAATGTTGATAGGATTTCTGTAAGTAAATTTATATATATAAATAGATTTATTTATGTAACATTAACTGAATCAGTTGCATGGAAAAGACATACACGCTATTTTTCAAAATGAAACAGGTGTCCTTCCTGAAATAACTGTTTAATTACATAATACTGATTATCCTAATAAATAACTAGAAAATATATTTGTCACTTCATTTACTAATCTCATGTTGATTGAGAATTTTTCTATTAAAGCGTTGGATCATTTTTAAACTCCATTGGCTTCTTTAGGACTGGTTTCATAAATTGTTGAATTTGTTTTCTTAAGACAATTTTGATTTTAAGTTACGGTAAGTGACTACTGTTTGAAGGTAAAATATTGTAATTAACAAACAATTTATCATTGTAAATATTGGAAGATTGATGTTTTATACGAATTTCCAACACCTTAGTATTTCTATTCAATTTTGTATATTTTCTTTTGTTCACTTCTTTGTATCCATTTCCCCACTCCCATATCCTGTTGGTACCTCGCATCCGCCTTTACCTTATTCTTGTGCTTTCCTCAATCCAGACAGGAGGGGGTCCTATTTAGTTTATATATATTTTTTTAAATTTAGATAAAGTTTAATTAAAGTTAAACTTTAATTTCCTGTCTTTGATTGTTTACTGTATTTTTATATTTCTTTTCTATTTACTTTTTTTATTTGTAATTATTTCCATTTTCACTAATTTCTACTACCTTTTTCTAAATCTTGTTTATTAATACTTTTCACCAAAGATCATATTTTTATTTTCTTTGTTCATTTTTAATATAAACTTTCACATATTTTAAAATATTTAGCCACACCATAGTTTACTATTTGAGTTCGTTTGACTGAACCCGAACTATCTTCCTTTTTTTATAAAATTGCAAAAGTTTTTATTTTTGCAGTTACTACATTTTATGACCGAATACCTCAATTGTTGAAAGAATTTTTAGAAAATCTGTTTTAATAGGAATAATTTTTAATTCTTAATTAGGAAATAATTTTAACAGAATAGTGTTAATATTAAGTTATGTTAACTGACTCCTGGTTGAAGGTTAAACATTATAAGTAACAAAAGTTTAACATTATTAAAGTTTATTACATTTTGTCAGTTAATATGTTTTACGGTAGACCATCTCATTTATCAAACTGCCTGAACTAAAATTAAAGTTTCATTTTTTTTTTTTGTGCCTTGGAGCTTGTTAACATTTAAGTAATAATTATTTTCAGTACTAAGGCAGGTTGTTTTAAGTTGCTACAAAAAGATAGAAGATATCAACTCTTCTTTTAAAAATTTGATCCAGAACAAAGAACTCATGTAATAAAAACCTTAACATGCCTCTACATGTTAGCCAAACAATGGCAAATTTGTGCATCCCCAAGCAAGTGAATGGGTTATTTGAATTGGCTGTTACAAGCCTGAATTTGCAGCTGACCCTTCGGGTATCGGTTTTTAGGCCAATTCAAATGAAGCTTGTGCTGCATCTACACATTTGTATTTAGTTTGCATTGTTTCAGAGCTACCAACAGATGAATATTTGTTCTCTCCATGTTTTAATTAATTAAAGAATTACCCCTAACTAATGGATTAAATAATTAACTTTTGTTAAAGATTGCATATTTTAAAATTCTACTAATTCGGTGTAAATACATTGTTTCAAATCTTTTTAATTAACTTCAGAAGTTTATTTATGATTTAGTATAGTAATAATACATATTTATGAAGAAATTATATGTCTAGGTAATTAAATTAAAAGTTAATATAAAAGTTCTAGAATGAAGGTTAAATTGATAGGTTATGTAGTACTATTTATATGAATTTTTATCATCTACAGCATATATCGCTCATATTAATTTTTTCTTTCATTTCACATACCTTTATATCGTTCTTTATTATAATGGAAATAGAGTAAATCGAATATAATAGCTGAAAATTTTCAAAAGAACAAAACAAGCATATGGTTACCACCATTTGTTGCTACCTTTGTTTACCAAGCATATGTACAAGTCTTGGATTTGCAGTAAGTGGCAAACTAGATCCAGCATTAGATGTTTCTTTGGTTTTATGAGTAATATCTGCCTGTAGTATCCATTTATATCAATAACAAAATTATGATTAAAACTTCAATAATTTTAACAACTACAAAATTGAAAGAAATATAAATAAATAATAAATTAAGATCAAAAAACAAAAATTATTTTGAGAGAGAGAAGTGGGTGTGTGATAAAGATACTCAGTATTGTAACCAGGGAGAGGACACCCCTCAAGTTAAGAAATAGAAAACACTGCTTAATAATATATATTTTTTCAAATTTAATAAAAATAGTACAAATGACGAAATATACAATTTATTAACACCATGGATTAGTTTCAAATTATACGCTTAAAATTTAAACATGATTTGTCCACACATCTCTTGTGAGCCCAATATTGTTTTCAGTAGTTGACAGATTCTGAAGTCATGTATTTCCTCTTTTGAATTATTTTGGTGCACATTATTTACGCCTGTTTTGGGTAATAACAAATTTTAATTATTCGGTTAATTTCATTTAATAATATGACTAAGTTTTTGAACTTTTGTGAATGTTTAAATCTTTTAATTGATCATGATTTGTGTAATTTATTTATTTAAAAATTTAGTTATCATTTAATAGGTCCAGTGTAATAATGTCATCTTACCCCCCCCCCCCCGCCCCGTTAAATCATTTCAAGAAATATAACGTTAAAATGAACTTAGCTAGGGTTAATATATTTTGATTAATAATAAATTCTTTAAAATAGTTATTTTTATTTTACAGATACCATTAAAAATGACATAATGTGAAAAATAACTCTGTAATAGACTTTAACTAATACCGATAATGTTCACTTGGAAAAAATATATTTTAAAAATGAAATAAATATTTTATTATTTTTTCCAAGTTAACATTGTCAGTATTAGTTAAAGTCTATTACAGAGTTATTTTTCACATTATGTCAATTATTAACTGCACCCAGACCATCTTCCTTTTATTAATTATACAAAGTCAATTGAAGATCTTCTAATCAAAAAATTTTTTGAAAATTATGTTAGTTATAATATAATTTATGTAGATTTTTACTCAGAATTAAATGTACAATTATAATGAGAAACCGCTGGCAGTAGGAAATCACTCATTGCTAGCTCGTCCCCTGGAAAGAAACATTTCTGTTTATTATTATGTATTGACTATAGAACTAATTAATATTTTTATCCAAAAATTAAATATTTAACTATCTTCTTAAATTATAGGTTATTTAGAAACCTGAAAATTTTTTCCAAAAAGTTAGTAATTCGTATTAATATTTGACATTTTGACATATTATTGTTAATTTTCAAAATATTTGGTTAATAGTAGAAACTCCAATCATTTTGTGATACAGAGGTCGATGAATATGCGAGAATTAGTAAATAAATTCAAGTATCTATGTTCTAAAATAAATAAAAGAAACTAAACTCATGAGGAAATAGAGACAAGAAATTATTATAATTTCTTATTAATAAAATTAGTTAATGGATACTCCGCAGAAACCTGAACATTAGATTATATAAATAAATAAAACTCATATTCTTCCAACTCTGGCCAATTTTTCAAATCATATTGATATTTTTTTAAATTAATGTTAAAAAAATTCCTCAGCTTTATACATTTAATTATAAATATACAGTATAATCTCAGTAATCCGAACTGGAATAAAAAAAATTTATTTTTTTGAGAAAACACAGCAGGCAATAACATTTTTGTTTTCAACCATACAGCTCTACTCTTGTATGTAGTTACATAACAAAAAATCCGACATTGAAAAAATTGGATCTCAAAGATGCATTATTCTAAGCTGCAGCTTGGGAGGCTGTTCAGTCAAAGATTATATGCAATCCATGGAATCCATAGTTAGGAAAGGATAACATCTATGAAGTATGAACATACAACAATGACAAAACCAGCCGACAGATGATTTTGACCTATAAGTGTAAAAGTATAACCCCTGATTCAGTGAACAATACAGATGTTGATGTATTGGGTTCAAGGTCCTGAGAATGAGTACAACATTGAAAACTGATGAGGAATTTTTAAAACACTGAGGACAGTCTCATTTCGATCACTGTCTAAAGTGCGGAACAGAGAATGATATACCGTGGCAGTAAGTCCTTCTTTTACAATGTCTAAGAGAAGAAGCAGTGAAGGAGTTTCTGAAGAAATCTCGTAAAAAAAAAAAAAAAAAAAATAACTGACTTCTTTAAAAAAGATTAATTTTTTAAAACTTCAAACTGCCAAATTTCAAATAAAATGTGTAAAAAATAAATAAAAATAGTTATACATTCATATTGTTAAATTCTTTTTAACAACATTTTTCCTAATACTTTCTGTATTCCGAATACCCCCTCCCCTCTGCAGTAATTAGTTTGGATTACTGAGATTCCACTGTATAAGATTTATTTAACTTTTTAAACAATTATTTTTAGCACCCATGCAAGTTAATATTACCAATTTTTTGCATAACAATGTAATTAATTATAAAATTAGTTTTTATAACAAATTAAGTGTTGAAAGTTATGTACTACCTACCAGAAACCAGATTTTTATGTAAGGTGTCTTCGTCTATCATAAAAAAATTAATGAAACTTCTTTGATCCTCCAGTGCTAGTAGAGGATCTCATTAGAACACAAAAAAATCTAAGAGATCTTAAAAGACCAATGCACGGTCAGTTGGAGTGACAGTCATCATTGAAAAACCAGAGTAATGAGTGGCTTGAATCATAGAAACACCCATCAATCCGATTAACATTCTTGTAAAAAGATATATAAAAGTAAGTATCCTATGTAATGTCTCTTTTTATTCAAAATAAAAACAAAAACTGTTACTATTATTTTGGCATTTGTTTGCAAGAATAAAGTGAAATAAAAGATATCAACAAAGCACCCACAGCTTCAAATTTGGATGATTGGATTTCAAAATGTTTCCAGTAATTCCTCAGTAATACTCATCGATACACAAGCTCAATATCAATCGATGGTTTTACTGTCACTCCAACTGAGAATGTAGAGGTCCCATTAGGTGTATTTTTTTAAAGCTTTAACTCACTGGAATACGCGAAGATAACTAACCAGTTAAATTTGGAATCTAAATAAACGAGTAGCCGTTACCAAGTAATAAAATGTTCTTTACAGTAGCTTACAATGTGTACTTACAGACTTACAGCTTTAAAAAAAAAAAAAAAAACCAAAGCCCTAAAATCTTTTTGAAAACTCTCCAATCTAAATAATTCTGTGTATTATATTTGTAAATACATATATATTTTTATATTGTATTTTTAAAAACTTTAAGTCACTGAAATACGAGTGGATAACTAACTGTTGACTTTAAAGTCTTGATAACAGATAATATAGTAGCAGTTACCAAATAATAATATGTTTCAGTAATAGGTTATTTTAGTAACATGCCAATTCACTATTTGTCACAACACTAGGCTTGACATTTATAATATGCATAATTATTTGGATTATAACAAAGATCTTTTAGTTTTCTAAAAGATCTTTGATCGTGTAATGCTGGGCTTGGGTGTATTTTTTTTAGCTGTAAGTCACTGAAATACCAAAAGATAACTTATCAGCTAACTTTGAAATTTTGATAACCGATAATAAAAGGATGGGCCTGCATATTAATGGCGAAAAAACCAAGATTATGCTGTTTGGTAAGAAGCCTCTATACTAACAGGACATGGGGGGTTTCGGGGAAAGCTGCAGAGCTTTGGAAAGAACATCAACCCCCGGTGCCCCACGTGCGGAGTTCCTGAAACAGCAGAACACGTAATAGTAGATTGCTCCGCCATGGAAGGACACCGAGCCAGGCTGTCGATAAAGACTGGGATTTTCGCCCTCACCGAGTCGGACTTTCCCTGTTTGATGGAAGAAGAGAATTATCCCTTCTTTAGGAAGTTCATTTACGGGTGGAAGGTGGTGGGCCCAACTCATTTCACAATGGGAAGGACTTGACCGCCCAACATCAGCGAGCCACTAGAAGAGGAGGAAGCTGACCCTGACTGAGACCAGGAGGACCTTCAGGACGGATGCAATGGACAAGGCGCAGCTTCATTGGTAAGGCGCTAAACCTAGTCCTGGCCTGCACCACAGTAAAAAATTTAATAAAAGAATAAAAGGAAAAAAAAGAATTGGTGATCTTTGGGAGCAGTGGCATGCACAAATCCCAGCGCACTACACCACTGCTCCCGCACCCCGTATGACAGAAATCCCTCCCTTGCTATTTCTGGCATTAAAAAAAAAAAAAAAGGTAAGAAGCCTC
This sequence comes from Halyomorpha halys, assembly GCF_000696795.3. NCBI lineage: Eukaryota > Metazoa > Arthropoda > Insecta > Hemiptera > Pentatomidae > Halyomorpha > Halyomorpha halys. The sequence continues at coordinate 432,439 of NW_027110130.1, forward strand.
TGGACCATATAATAGGTGGTAAGGTAATAGGCCCCTATAATTTCAAAGTGGTAAGAAGTTTCTCTTACCTTGGCTTTATTATCAATGAGAACCAGAATGAAGCAGATGAAGTTAAAAGCAGAATTGCTGTTGGAAATAGAGCTTATTTCTCCATTTAAGGCTAATCAAAAGCAAACTTGTTAGCCATACTATCAAGTTCACCCTGTACTAAACACTGATAAGGCCAGTTGTCGCATAAAGTGGAGAAATTTGGACCCTGAGCAATAAAACCATTAACCTGCTAGACATGTTTGAAAGAGTACTTCTGAGGAGAATCTTAGGGCCTGTATGCGAGAATGGTAACTGGTGAAAAAAAAAAAATGTTGAGCTTTTTGAGCTCTACAAGGAATGTAGCATCTCCTCATACAAAAGGATACAGAGGCTTAGCCATAGTCTCATTACATGGCGTAGCCATGTAATAAGACTGTGCGAGGAAAGAGTGGCTCATAAACTACAGTTACGTTCCGGATGGTGTGGTGGCAATGTGGTAGGCCGAAGGGCCGATGGAGGGATGCTGTGAGGTAGGATCTGCGACAACTAAGGATCCTAGTTACTCTTACAGAAGATAGAGAAAGATGGTTGTTGGCCGTTCAACAGGCCAAGGGCAGCTTTATGCCCCTCTTGTGCCAGTAAAAGAAGAAAAAAAATAAGTGAATTCACTATTAGTAATAATGCTTGCAAGCTTTATGTTAATAATACTCAAAATTATTTGGATTAAAAAGGAGAGGTTATTGCTAGATAATAGCTGCCCAATCACTACAGTCAATGTATCACTATAACAAAGATCAAAACAGAAAAAGATAAGATGCCATAAATAAAGACCAATACATCTCACATAAACTAGAAAAAAAGGCAATCCAAACAAGGAAAGTACATTACTTCGAGAAAATTCAACATATACAAAAGAAAAAGAAGTAGTTTTAAAAATATTTTTTATAAAAATTAATTATAAAAAATATTTCTGATTTCAATTAACTAAAGTTTATTTGAAAGAGTAAATTAAGTGGAGCAAAATATTTGTATATGCTCAAAATCATAAGGTCAAAATTAAAGAATTATGTTTTATCTTTATTTTTTTCTAAGGTATGTTTTCTTATCAAAATAAATATCTCACATAAACAACAAGAAAAAAGGCAAGCCAAATAAGGAAAGTACATCATTTCATTTAACATATACAAAAGATAAAGAAGTAGTTTTAAATATATCTCAAGCATTTGGTCTTAATTAATATCGTTTTTAATTTTTAACAATTCATATAATTTAGAAAGATTTATTTATTGCAATACATGAAGAAAATTTGGCTTTTATTGCTCTTGAATTTCCTAAATTTAGAAAGATACATAGATTAAGGATAAGCAAATAAATAGGTAAACTAGAGATGAAATCACATAAAAATCTGTTTTCTGGTCATACAATCATACTATACAATAACGAGCAGGCTTGCATGTTAAACAAAGGATAAGTCAAAAAGCTCAAGAGAAAAATTAAACATTTATTAGAACTAATCATAAAAATAAATATATAGTAACATAAATGTTTTAAATATTTACAAAATAAAATAAAACAGTCATCAGAATATAGGAAAATATCATTAATACTCGGAGATTATTATCATACGGATTCTGGAACTGGAGACTTTTTATTTACATTTGTACATACATTTAGAGCGTAATTATATTATATTTGCTGTACCAAAAGTTCAAGTTGATCTTCTTGGCTAATTACTTCATCGATATTGAACAATCCGGCGTGTAGTGATATAACAAAACAGGAAGCACCTAAAAATAAATATTGTTTATTTACTGATAATATTTATCATAAGTGAAAAAAAGTTATGATTATAAAATTATTTATAAAACTATTTTAAACTCTTCACCACCATGAGTTATAAGGTGGTAAGAACTAGCCTAAAGTCTAAGAAATAACTAGTCAATGGCTCTCAGGAAAATAAAATATTAAAGAAAGAGACGGAGCACCACACATCGAGACCCGTGTCAAGTTTACCATGATCTACCATGGAGGAAGGAGTATAATGGAGGGGCTTATATTATTTGCTTGTGATAATCCTAAACTGAAATATTTCACTCATTCATTTTTTTTTTTTTTTTTAATGAAAATACTAAGTGATGTAATACTTTCGATCAGTAGTTTAAATCTTAATAAATCGTGAGTAAAAATAAGCTTGTTAGCTAATAACCACACCTGTTTTCCTTCAAGGAAGCTGAGAACATAAAATATTCCGATATTACTGCAGAGCTATACTTCTAAATGATTAGGTGCTATATAAAACCACAAACGGATAAAAACACCAATTTATCTCAAGGACTAATTTTAAAGTTATGTAAGGAGAAAAAAATAATTTTAGTGAGAAAACTCGTCCTATTATTAAACATGACTCACCCAACCTTGAATTGTAGAAAGAAGTAATAAAGGAAGAATTAAATATTTACAAATCAAATAATTACTTTTATAAATCCCAAACTAACCATAACTAGTTTGTAAAGATACACACACAAACAAAACTTATTTATTTGTGCCGATGGTTGAATCTGAATTTTAGGCATTCATCAGGGTTGAAAAATCAAAAGGAGATAGCAACCTTAATTCAGAGAAACATAAAAAATAATAATAATTACACATTAAATTAAGTAGACAGTAGTTGATACTAATAAAAGATAAAATATAATATTGTAGAGGTAATAATTATACAAGATAAATAATAATAAAAAAATAATAATAATAAAAACAGACAGTGTTCTGTTTTAAAAAACTGTCTGCTTTTTATTATTTTTTTTTATCATTTGTCTTGTATAATCCTTACCTCAACAATATTATATTATTTTACATTATATATATATATATATATATATATAAAATATATTTTATCTTATTAGTATCAGGCTACTATCTACTTAATTTATTTATTTTTATTTTTTATGTAATAACAGATCTGGTGATCTAACAGGCCTGGTGGGCCTTACATTTCAATGTACATTTTTTTTTTAACAATTGGGTATGGGGGGGGAGGTATAGTCTCAAACTAAAGACACCCATAGCTATATACAATGTTATAAAATAAAAAAAAATTTAAGACAAAATAAATAGATAAAAATTATAATTCTTCATAAAAGATAAAAGTAAAGTTAATAAACTAAAACAGTGACATTAATGGACTTAACAAAATAAATGAAATGGACTTCTAATGGGGAAAAAAAGGTTAATTTAACAAAAAAAATTAATTAAAATTAAATTTTGAGAGATAATAACAGAATTGATAAATACAGAACTTATAACAGGATATCCTGCAGCAGCCTGGGCTCCAGTCTTCGGGTTGTGGCTGGGTTTCCCAAGTTGTAAGTCACTGCTCCTTTAACTGTCGGTAACTGGGAGTGGAACTTCATGAACCTTTTTTTGATGTAATCCTCTATTGTCTCCATTTGTAATTACGAATCCAATTGGATGTTTCTACTTAATTTATTGTTACATATATTTCCAAGTTTTTATTACTATTATTTTTATGTTTCTCTGAATTAAGGTTGTTATCTCCTTTTGTTTTTTCAGCCCTGATAAAGGCTTAGATTCAGGTCAAAACATTGGCACAAATAAATAAATTTTGTTTGTTTGCGTATCTTTTCTGACCACATCCCTTCTCCTCTTAAAAACCAAGAAGAAAAACTAAAGAAAAAAAAAAATGTTATGAAAATAAAACTTACCAATGACCCAGAAAACAGCCTGACCGACTCCAGCCCAATAATAAAGTGGCAACGAGCAAATCCCTACAGCAGCGTACTGTTGATTAAGACTCACTTCTTTGCCACTGATAATGAGTTTCTTTTCATTGTTCCTTGTTGACAACATGTAACATGCGACCGCCGAAGCCGCTACAGCTAGAAGTAGGAGTGGCGATGTCAGCCTACAACACAAGTAATGATTAATATAAATTAATTAAAAGAAAAGATTATAAGTTTTTTGTAATACATTATAATTAAATATACCAAAGGCCAGTGGTTATGTATGAGTGTGAAACATCTCTTGACAAGAAAAGCAGAAAGGATGCTCAACTCCTGGAAGAGAAAGGTATTGAGAAGGATATGGGGAGGAGTCTTGGAGAAGAAGGAATAAGGAGCTAATGGAACTGTTTGGGGAACCCAACATCTTAGGTTTAGTGAAAAGAGCTTGAATAAGATGGATAGGACACGTAGAGGAGATGCTTGGTCAAAGGATACCATATGGGAAAACCGGATTAAAAATAAAAAAGAGGAATTCCACGAATCAGATAGCTGGATGATATGGAGGAGGACCTAAAGCGGTAGGAAGTTCAAAAATGGAGAGAGAGAGAGCAGAAAGTCATAGATTGGTTGGCTGTAGGGGACCCGGGTTCTTGACAAATATAATGTACAATTCTATGGTCCAACGTATAATGTATCACCAATTAACAAAAATAAGTGAAACATATATGTTATACTTATTAGTGTTGATTATTCCAACAACTGTAGCCCACACCGTCTTATGTTTTGTTAAATTCCTGCATGAATTAGAATGAATGGAATGAAGCTTCCCTACTTTTGCTAGAAAGGAAGCAAACAAATGAAAACGTCGGACATTAAAATAGTTATGAACTATTTTAAGCAACCCAAACCATCTTCTTATATTAAAAAAAATGAAAACTTAAAGACATTTTTAAATAAAGGGATGTGCATAATTACATCAAAAACTGAAATCAATAAATATTAAATTTTGAAAATTAGATTCAGAGGAATAATTTCATCTATAGATGGCAAAACGTTAGCTGTTTTTATCTATTAGTGGAGTGTCTGTTGCAAAAGGGTTTAAATATCTTTACTTACGAGTACTTTTTAAAAAATTTCTGTACGGAGGGTTTTCCATAGAAAAAGGAAGTCCTTTAGAAGAGATTTTACTGTATATAAATGCATTGTTATTTTTTAAAATGTTATATCTGGGCTTACCATATTACATTTCAAATTTGGAATAATAGAACTGAAATTTTCAAGAATCACTAAATATTAATTCAATTTGAAAAATGTATATTACTCAAAGATTGACAAACTTGAAAGAAAAAAAAATCTTTTGGAAGAAAAAAATTAATTAAAAAATATATATAATCATTACATTAAATTTGAAAAAAAAAAATTGTAATATTTTAAAATATATAACCTAGGCAGGATTGTGAGATAGCTACCTAAGCAGCTACCTAAGCCGGTCAATCCAGAGTGTATAAAAGAAAAAAGCTCCAATAATAATTTCACTTATATCAGGATAGTTCAGTGGTAAGGCACTGTGCTACTAACTCTAAGGATTATAAAGTTCAAATCCGGCTGAGACAGATAATTATTTATCCCGCCACTGTAGCTGTGAATCAACCCTGTGGGTTTGGAAGCCCTTTGGGGTCCACACAGCTTCATAAAGTGGGTACACTTAATTAGGGAAAAATCTCGCAGTCTAGCTTAATTTTAAACAAATTACCTCCTTGTGCAACTTTTGGTCTAGAAAAAGTACTTCTTTACAATTTATTACAAGTGGTACAGATTTATTTTTTGTTATTATTAGAGAAGATATAAGAAGGAAGTCCTTATTGGGGAGGAGGGGGAAACCTTGTGATTGAGCATGATACAGACTAAATAGTTTGATAATAGTTGATCAAAGAATAGTACTTCCATACCAAGTACTGAACCTAAGACCCTCTATGGGTTATATTGGACCAGGTTCATTAGATAGAAATTTAAATGCAATACAAAACATATATAGATGATATTTATACTAATACATGAAGCAGAGTAGCTCAGGGAGTAAGGCGCTGTGCTACTAACTCCTGGGGCCCGGGTTCCATCATATTGTTATATCTGTGGCAGATAATTATTTATTCTGTTACTATAGCCATGAATCAACCATTTTGAGTTCAGGAACCCTCCTTGGGCACAACCAGCCTATATAAAGTGGGTGCTCTTAATTGGGAAAAGATCCTGGCAGTTGATCTTGAACAAATTTTCTCCTCATATATCCATTGTACAAAAAAAAAAAAATTACTCCCTTGCAAAGTAGTACTGTTGCCTTAGGGCGGTTCGTAGCTGAGTGAGTTAAAACGCCAACTTTGACTTGCTCGTTACTGCAGCAACGTTGGTTCAAATCCAGCCTGAAGGGTCGACTTTTATTTCATTAAAACTTGACCCCCTAAAATTGTTAGGCTGTACCCCTCCCCTATAATCCTCCTCCAAAAGTCACAAATGACCAGGAAGGGAGTCATAAAAAAAAAAAGTACTGGTCCCCAGATCCTTCATGGGTTGTAGCCACTTAACTAGCCCAATTTAAGATAATTTAAAAAAAAAATTAAGATACATAATTTAATTTTTAATTAAATGATTTTAAAAATTTTAATAGCAGTCACTAAGTAAGTTATTTTATTTAGTTGTAATGAATTAATAATCAGTTGAAACTTTATTTTCTTTTTACCTCCTGTAAAGCAAAATATCATCTGAGATGATATTTTAAATTTCAACTACAAAATAAAAGGGATATCTTTATCAAATACCTCAAGATAAAGGAATAGAAGAAAAAATAATTTTGAGAAAATAATAATAGTGAAAATTACCTTACAGGTTATAATTACATACTTTAAGAACCTATTATTTTAGGAATTATCTAACATAATTCTATTATCTGTCATTTACTTATTGCTTGACTATTAGGACAGAAAAACTCACATGAAAAATAATTTCAATAAATATAATACAAGTCTTGATGAAATAGGAAAATAAAAGAAAATAATTTCAAGTAAAATACTCTGTTCCTTTTATGACTAACAAAACTTTTAAATAGACATCAATAAAAATTAATAGGAGCTAACGTTATTTATATTGTTGTGAGCAGAGATCTGGTTTTATGTGCTAAGATTCATAAATATAATATTATTATTATTTAGATGGCAAAAATTCTAGAGAAAACAACAATTATAGAAGGAAAGAATAAAAAACTACCCATGAGAGAAATTCTTAAATAATATAAACAAAATTAAATCTTTATCGAACAAAATAAAAACATTTTTAACTAAAGAAAATAGTTCATTAGTAGAAAAAAGTTCACTAGTTTATATGCGCATTCCTTAGGCGAAATAAGTTTTATCTCACATAAATGACTTAAAAAATCTTTTCCCCCACAGCCCTTCTGAATAACAGCTACAATTTACAAAAAATAAATATTAATGGTTTTTAGTTGATTTTTGTTTCAATGTACCTTGAAATGTAGAAGGTTAATAATTTATTTTTTGTCTTCTTATTGAAAATAATAAGGATTGCAGGGAACTTAATTAATTTCAAATAACAATTAGTAAATAATTCCATAATACTTTATACTTTTCTTCTATTAGCATAAATGGCTGAGATATGGAAGTACGAAACTTCAAATCACATCGGTATTCAGTTCTTCTAAAATTCACAATTTTTCAAATAAAATAAAATTAGTTGAATTTTATGGGAAAATGTTCTGGAATCTATCTTTTATCTTATCATTTATGTATTTTAATGTAAACTGCTAAAAATCTGAGTAATGGGATGAATCATTTGAATGTTTTGTAACAATCATATTTTTACTGCATCGGAATCTTTAACTAACAAGACAAATTTAAAAATCTAATTTTAATATTTTCGGTTTTCCTTTACACTACATTATTATGACTTATTTTTGTATAATTTTTATTTTCTTAGTTAAATATTTCCTTTAAAAAAAAAAAATAAAAGTAAAGTTAAAAGTTTTATGAATTTTTTATTTCATAAAATAACTTCATTTTGTGCTTATTTTATTTGTGTTTAAATATTGGTTCCATGTACAAACATAATTCATGTATAATATCCTGTCTTATGTTTGATTTTTTTTTTTTAAAAATATGTATTACTGAATCGAATTGATGGAATTCCATAACTGTAGTAGTACATTTATATTTTTATAAATAATAGTTATTATTAGGGATAGGATTTTTATGTGCTAAAAAATCTGAAATATGTGCTAATAAATTGTCAAATATTTAAAAAAATATGTATTTATAAATTATATATTATTCAACAATATAAATTACTAATTAATTAGTAATT
>NW_027110130.1:441044-452333 GCF_000696795.3 Halyomorpha halys
ATAACAAATATTTCAGAAAATATATGATTTACAACAAAATATGTAACAATATGTAAAAAAGGCCAAATATTTAAAAATATGTGGAATAAAAATGGTTTCTTTTGGCAAGAAATGTCTTGAAACATTGTTAGTTAGTAAGGAATCGAAGATATCATGGTCAGGTAAAAATATGTGAAAACATAAAAATCCTATCCCTAGTTATTATTAATATTATAATATTAACTTTGAATAGGATGCCATTTTAAAATAAAATGACAATTTGTAATTATGAGTTCCAATTATCATTCTGGGATGACTTTGGTGTCAAATTTGAACAAAATCAGTTCAATAGTTTAGGAGAAAAGTCAGGGGTGGCCAGAAATTTTTTAATATATTTAGAATTTGACATATCATGAAATGTAATATCTCTACTATTGTGGAGAGGTTATTTTATTGATTTTTTTTCCTAGTTTCATTACATATAGAAAATAATAAACAAGAAATAAGCGATTAATTGTATAGTGAAATTAAACTCAGGGTTTGGTTTTAATATTTAAATTCAGCATAACCGATCGACATAAAACCGTAAATAAATCGCAAGTTCACTATCACATAAATTTTACGGGCAGCCATTTCATGCGCAAAAACATACCTCATCAATATAAAGAACATATAATGAAATTTTTAAATGCACCAGCTATTTTAAATAAAAATTATAACTTAAAAACATTTAAAATTATTTCGGATACTTACAGGCAATAGGCCATTAGAATAATCGTGATGACCAGATAGTTCCCTTGGAAGTAACTCAAATTATTCACAGCTCGTTTTAGCAAACGAGGAATAGTCGGAGGAACTTTGTAATGAGATGTGCTTATGAATAGGCCCCAAGGCTTTATTCCTTCCCTGCAAGACTGGAACCATGTTTTTAGCGCTGGTAAGGTAAAGCTACGAGGGAATCCAGTGAAATTACTAGAAAAAAAAAAAGAAAAAATCTTAGAAACGAACAATGGACATTAAACATATTACAGACATAAACAAAACATTCACATTGATAAAGAACTTATCTGATTATGTAAACATAATGGGTATATTGAATAAAAATAAGTATTTGCTTTTACTTTATGTTTTTAAGTCTTGACTTACAACCATTTGAATAAAATATCACTGTTCACTGAAGTTCAAGTGTTTACTTAATGAAATGATTAAAATCTAAACTTTCCAGTAACTACTTCTTTCGCAAGTATTCACTTAGTTTTCCCAGTAAACTATTATTTTCAATTGAATAATGATAAGAAATAACTTTGGGATGAAAGAACTTATTTGTATTACTTACAGTAACATTGTATAATAAAAATATAAATGGTAAAAAAAAAAGCAGAAATAACTTTAACACGATTCAAACAATCTAGAAGAAACTGGAAAGTGATTAAGAACTCTATATACTGCACCAAAGAACACAAACTGGATCTAATTAAATAAATTAGAACCGGAGATATAAAATATAATGTTTGAGAAATGTTTCTTTATTTGAAACTAATATTTTGCTCTTCTAAAGGCATTAAATCTAAATTGCAGTAAAATGGGTAAAAAGAGCAAACATTCAGCTTTTTAACAGCTGTATTAATGCAGGAATTGGATAAAAAGTATAGCAGTTATGAACGATTATATGAACAATGGACTCCAGGATAAAACAAAAAAAAAATTCAAATAAGTTAATTAAAAAAATTTCTAGTTTTTAATTTCTTTGAAAAATGATTTTTAAAGGTTTCATACCATGCTATAAACGAATATCATTTGCTTCTTTATAAAACAATTTTTTTGACCTACTTTACTGAAATCCTCATTTAGAATTTTTAATTTTTAGTGCATAAAAAATCATTTAGAAGAATCAGCAATATTTCTTTTTTTTTTTTTTTTTTTTGTTCGTCAGAAAGAGAAAATTTAGAAAAAAGCACCATCACAATCGGATGAACGGTATAGCAGCGCATAAAATAGGAACAAACAAATATTAATTTTTATACATTAGATTTATTAATGGAAGCTGTATATCCACTTAAGAAAATTTTCTTGTTGACTCTCAGAACAGTATTCATTGGCGAGTACAGCTCTATTGAGGGAAAATACTAAGTAGACTTTATATTTGTCTTTGGATTGGATTTTGAGCCTTGATTATGAATATCCTAGCTTCACTTATATAAAATTACAGTACTTACAACTTTTGGAATTGGTACTCTTCAATGACTAATGACACCTAATGCAAACTTGGTAAATCGAATCATATAAAAAATAAGCTCAAGCTTTTAATTAACGGTTTAAAATAAAGATGGGTTATTTGAATTTTTTAATACTTAACCTAAAAAATGTTAAAGATATTTACTTATTTATTTGGCTATTCTCAATGCTATTATTATCTACTATTGATAAATTATGATTAAGCTGCTCATATTTTGAATTTTAGTAATGAAATTAAAGTCAACTTCACTGTTATATGGGTATAATTTAGAAAAGTTCATTTGTTCTGATTTTTGTAATTTATTGGGCTACATACTCTTTAGTAAAAGTGTTATGAGGCAAAGTCTCGAAATTTACGATTTAATTCATTCCTAATAGTTCATTCTCTCAGTACAATTTTGTATTTGTATCGATAGAGAAAAACCATTGAGTGGACTCTAGCTCCATATTTATGTCTTAAGATTTTATTTTGAGTCTTGATTATAAACTTTTTTGCTTCACTTATGTAAAATTACAGTACTTAAAACTTTTTAACTACTCTTCAATGACTGATAATATCTAATGTTAACTCGGTTAATAGAATCATATTAAAAATGAGATCAAGTTTTAAATAAATGGTTTAATAAAAAAGATTTAACATTTATTTAGCCAAAAGGTCAAGTGGATTGTAGCCCATACAATCAATATTTAGGTATAATTAGAACTGTTTTGCAAAACAATTATTTTGCATAATGGCTATTCTAAATGCTAGTATTATCCATTATTGTTACATTATGATTAAGCAGCACATATTTCGAATTTTAATATCGAAATTAAAATCAACATGTTAAAGTGTATATGAAAGTTATCTCTTAGTTCCTTAACTTCACCGTAGGCTGAGTATAATATAGAAACCCTCACTTGTTCCGCAATTTTTGCAATTTATTGGGGTACGTTTTCTTAAGTATGAGTGTTACGAGCCCAATTCTTAATTTACGATTTCAATCTTTCCTAATAGTTCAATCTCTCAGTAAAATGCTCAATAGAGAAAATCCTTAAAGTAGACTCTAGCTTTATATTTATGTCTTTAGATTAGATTTTGAGTCTTGATTATAAACTTTTTAGCTTCACTTATGTAAAATTACAGTATTTAAAACTTTTTAAATTTCTACTCTTCAATGATTGATAATATCTAATGCCAACTCGGTTAATAGAATCATATTAAAAATGAGCTCAAGTTTTAAATAAATGGTTTAAAAAAAAAAGATGTGTCACATAAAAAGGCATAAATTTAACGTTTTAGTAATATGGTAAACTAATTAAGTATAGTTCATTATTGTGATATGAATTTTTAAATGTTTTTAGAAAAACTCAATTGTTCTGATTGTTGTAATTTATTGGGCTACCTTCTCTTAAGTAAAAGTGTTATGAGGCAAAGTCTCGAAATTTACGATTTAATTCGTTCCTAATAGTTCATTATCTCAGTAGAATTTTGTATTTATATCGAGAGAGAAAAACCATCAAGTTGACCTAGCTTCATATTTACGTCTTTAGGTTAGATTTTGAGTCTTGATTATGAACATTTTAGCTTCACCTATGTAAAATTACAGTACTTACAACTTTTTGAATTGCTACTCTTCAATGACTGATAACATTTAATTCAAACTGGATAAATTGAATCATAAAAAATGAACTCTTTTTGAAGTTTTTAATAGTTTATAAAAATAATAAACTACATCATAAGTTAAAGATATTAACTTACTTTGGTCAAGTGACCAAAAGTGTTGTAGCACATACCTTTATAACTGTTTTGCAAAATCATTATTTTTGCATAATAGGTATTTTTAATGCTATTATTATCCATTATGATTAAGCTACACATATTTTGGATTTTAGTATTGAAATTAAAATCAATTTAACCGTTATATGGGTATAATTTAGAAAAGCTCACTTTTTATTGTAATAATAAATGATTGTTGTAATTTATTGGGCTATGTCATTTTAAGTAAAAGTGTTATGAGGCGAAGTCTCGAAATTTACAATTTCATTCGTTCCTAATAGTTCATTGTCTCAGTAGAATTTTGTATTTATATCGAGAGAGAAAAACCATCAAGTTCACCTAGCTTCATATTTATGTCTTTAGATTAGATTTTGAGTCTTGATTATGAACTTTTGTGCCTGTTATATAAAATTACAGTACTGAGACTATTTAAATTTCAAGTGAATGATTGATAACACCTAATGCAAACTTGTTTTAGTTGATATTCTATATTTAAAAAAGGTAAGTAGTTCATTAATTCAAGAGTTAATTAAGTAACAATCATTGTATAATCCATTGTAGAGTGCATGACATAATGTTGACAAACACTGCAATGTAAACAACACATATCCACTTACTCTCAAGTTTCTAACACAATTAAACTAAATCACGATTAAATATAATTAAAATGGAAACTTACCTGGATCTTGGGAGTGGCTGGGGAGTTATTTTCCCATCCACATCTAACACTACATCAGTCATTACTAGAAATGCTGTTGCCAAAACGACAGAGACTATCGCCCTGAGAAAAAACATCTGTTCTGCTTTGAAACCTCTTTCACAGCTGACTCGACCTCAGTTCGGGGAAGAAGGAACTCTTCTGAACACCTCAAATGGATGATGAAGATATTTGAAGTAGATAAAGAAAGACGAGTGTGTATTTAATAAAATACTTATCTATCGCAATGCGTCAGAAAAAAGTGAGCTATAAGAAAAAACCACGTATAAGTCTGTACATGTTTATTTGTTCTACAAAAAAAAAAAAAACCCTTATATAAATAAACCTCAAAATAGACAATGTTTAAGATTATAATAAATCCTTATTTATAATCACACTTGACTAAAACAAGCCACGTGGAACTTGGACCTAGCGCTTTATTATCAAATTCAAATCTAATTTGTTTTCAATCGAATGGGAGTAGTAGTTTTAACGATATGATAATAGTAAATTTATTTTAGTAAATATCATGAAAACTACTACTGTTATATCTGTGCGTCTTATAGTACAAGAGCCGGGAATAAAAAGGCAGTTATCTCAACCCAATTTTTTATTACTTTAATGAAAACTTTTAATTCCCTCTACCTATACTTGGAAGACTCATCAATTTTGACTATTAATTATGCATAGTTTTCATTAAAGTAATCAAAAATTGGGGTGAGATAACTGTCTTTTTTCTCCTCTTGGGCTCTTGTACTATTGTATACATGACATCAACCCCCGCACCCATGGGGCTTAGAAGAGGAAAATATACATATATTACTATATATGGTTTATTTAGTAATCATAACATTGTAAATCGCTAGAGGTTCCTTTTCTTGCACGAAACTACTCTCCCACATTATCAATTGTCAAAGAGAAATCTGATTGTTCTAACTAGGGATAGGATTTTTATGTGCTAAAAAATCCGAAATAATTACATACATTGTCAAATATTTAAAAAAATATGTAAATAATATGTATTTATAAATTTTGTATTATCCAACTATCAAAATATGTATTTATTATATATTATATGAATAATATTTTAAAGAAATTATGTTAAAATATGTACAAAAAAATGAAATTTTTTTGAAGAGAAAACATAGCTGTCCAATAACAAGACATTAATTAGTAATTGTAATTAAACTAATTGATTAATAATTACTCAGAATGAATTATAAACAAATTATAAATGTAAATAAAGAATAATCCTTATTAAAAAAAAAACTTTAGAAAAATATTTAAAGCTTTGGAAGAAATCAATTATTCAGCAGGGTCAATTACAAAATTATTGCAGATTAAATGCATTTCTAAATTTTCAAATAAAAATCTTCGTCTTTTTGACCGCAGAATGGACTTGTACCGGCTAAAAGATCTTTCAACATTTACTGATGTTATAGGGGCATACTTAAATTAAGCTATTTCCATTGCATCTAGTGCGGTGTTCTGCATCACCTGGGCGGCTGTGTCATCATTTGTTCCGAGAAGAATGGCTCCAATGGCTCCAATGGATTCAATGATTTTATATCCTGATTTTTTTTTTAACCCGTCCTGTACTTTCTTTATGACTTCTCCGTTTTCACCACCTATATTTTCCAGTCTTTCTATTGCTTCGTTAACAGTCTTTAAATTTTGCGTCAGTGGAAGGTCCGTTTTTTCTAATTTTGTAATTGTGTTGGATAAAAATACCACGTTTGCACTTGTGTAAGCCAAGTCAGTCTTTATTGAGTTAATTGTTAACAAGTTGTTCGCTTTCTCTACTGCAGTGGCGTCAACATTAAGTTTTGATATTATGTATTTAATTTTTTCAAAATTTAAACAATAATATTGGGCTCCATCAAGCCAGGTGCCACATCGTGTTATCACGTGTTCTGGTGGTAAAGCTAAGTCAGGATGTGTTTCTTTAAAAATAGTAATACTACTGGGAGCCTTCAAACAAATTTTATCTTTACTGTGGACAAAAGCTTGTCTACATTTGGACATGAAATGCGTGTGCCAGGCAGGTCAAATGAACTATCTTAAGATAAAGAACTTTAAGGGCATTACCAGCTTTATTCATGTATGGTGCCGCGTCTGACAAAAACGACACAACTATACCATGAGTGATGCCATTAGACCAAAGAACAGTCATAGATTGGTTGACAAATCTTGCAATCGTTTCATCGTTACATTTTTCGAGGATTTCACAATTCAGCAAATAGGATTTTGAAGGTGCCTCAACATTTAGTCTGCCAACGATTATGTTTGCGATATAACGCCCTTCCATATCCGTAGTCTCGTCCACAGAAATCCAAATCGGGCCATCCGAAATTGCTTTCGGAATATCCGTTAAAGTCTCCTTGTATATAATTTTCAAATAATTTTTACTTAGAGTGCTTTCATTTGGCATTACTCAGCATGTGTATTTCTCAAGAAAGGTTTTTAAATCCGGATTGCTCATTTTGTAGATAGGAATGTCTGACCTGACAAATGCTCGGTATAAATCTAAATACATAGGTTTTATTGGTTTGGTACCTGTGGAATCTGAGGAGGAAAGAAAGAAACAGAGAAATGGATTGAAGAGTAAACAATAAATTCTAGGAAAATGCTACAGAAATAAGACTCTTGCTCTATTTAATTGATTCTGAGGAATTCTCGATGTAATTCTGTGTGAAAATTTATTATTGCCACTGTATTTAATTTGTGTTAAAAGATGAAGACAGAATTTTTACGCACTATTTATGATAAATGATAAATTTCACCTTTTAGTATCTTGCGTTCTCTTGAATTTTATGTAGTTGCTGCGAAAAATGTATTTACAATTGAACAAATAATTTAAGGAAATTTGTGATTCAGGACAGAATACCTAAAAATATATTAAAAATAACAAATATTTCAGAAAATATGTGATTTAGAAAAAAATATTTAAAAAAGACCAAATATTTAAAAATATGTAAAATAAAAATGGCTTCTTTTAGCCAGAAATGTCTTGAAACATCTTTAGTTAGTAAGGAATCGCAGATATCATGGTCAGGTAAAAATATGTGAAAACATAAAAATCCTATCCCTAAACCATATTATAAGGCTCACCAGGCCAATCTGGAAATTAAAAAAAAAAGATAGGAGGTATTCTTTTTGCATATTTTACATTTTAAAAAAAATATAATTATAAGTACTTCATTAAAAATAAAAGGAAAGGTTAAGAGCATTAGATATAATTGACGGGACAAGCCGCTATATTTAATGACCTTAATATAAATGGCATTTCTCTATAGGCCAGAAGTGACCTTTAACTAACGTATCCGAGCGGCGGAAGATGTTTTTCTATTTTGCTTCCTCGTAGGGTGCAAAAAGGGCACAACACCCACATCACCTCCCCCCCCCCCCCGGTGGTTACTGCAGTCGTCATCACATCTACGTCAGCACTTATATTTATTATTTCATATTCCCGAATTGAAAATTTTCAACACAGCTTTTCACCGATCTTTTATTAGTTTTCTGTTCAGAAACATGAACTTATGGTTGAATCTGGTGCCCGGGGGGCGCCGCGAAATATTCAATTAAACAATTCGGCAATTTTTTTGGAATTTTCAATTCTCGAATTTTTGTGCCAACAATCGTGTATGCTGACAAAATTCCAAGAATTTAGTAACTTTCGAATCTTTTATTGTTTTCTATAAATGTATATATAGTTGACCGTAAAAATTGATATATAAGAAGATGGTCAGGGTTGCGGTCAAAAGTGAAACAAAAATAGTTTACAACTATTTATTTTCCGACGTTCGCCCCACTTTGCAGGGCTTCATCAGGGCTGTTCAAAGGTAAAGGTTGAACAGAAAGCTAAACAGAAAGAAGCTTCCTGTTCAACCGATTCCTTTGAACAGCCCTGATGAAGCCCTACAAAGTGGGGTGAAACGTCGGAAAATAATTAGTTGTAAACTATTATTGTTTCAGTTTTGACCGCAACCCTGACCATCTTCTTATATATTTCATTGTTTTCTTTCCAATCCTTATAATATGGCTATAACAATCAGATTTCTCTTTGACATTGATAATGTGGGAGAATAGTTTCGTGCAAAAAAGGTATCCCTAACGATTTACAATGTTATGATTATTAAATAAACCATATATAGTAATATATGTATATTTTTCTTCTTCTAAGCCCCATGCGTGCGGGTGGGTGTTGATGTCATGATAGAACAAGAGCCCAAGAGGAGAAAAAAGGCAGTTATCTCACCCCAATTTTTTATTACTTTAATGAAAGCTATGTATAATTACTTGTCAAAATTGATGAGTCTGCCAAGGATAGGTAGGGGGAATAAAAAATGGCGGTTGTTTCAAAGCGATAAAAAAAAAAATAATTTTTCATTCGGAGCTCTATATCTTAAAAACTACCAACAACACTAGAAAATATAAGAGAGCATTATTTAGAGAAGAGTAAATTTGCTGAAATATTAGTCCTAAAAGCACTCAAATTAAAGCTAGTTTAATGGACCATAAAGAAGTTTATGCCTTTACCCTCGTAGGAATAGTAGTTTTCATGATATTTGATAAAATAAATTGACAACTATAGTTCGGACAATAAGTTTGATTCATGAAAAACATCATTTCAGAAACCATTGGATGTACAGATGTCTGCCAGCGCTCAAATTAAAGCTAGTTAAATTTACTGCAAAGTAGTAAATTATGTTTATCTTTGTAGGAGTTGTCGTTTTTATATTTGACAAAATAAACTCACAAAATGTTAATTTATAGTTGTTCGTATAAAATGTTGGATTTTTGAAAAAATATATCTCTAGATCTATAAGACGCACATATGTCTGCCAACACTCAAAATAAACGAAATTTAACTTACTATAAAGTACTTTATGACATTTATCTTCGTAGGGGTAGTAGTTTTTATGATATTCACATAGGAATATAAATTTGGCAAATAAAAATTTGTACGAACAACTATAAATCAATTTATTTTAGCGAATTTCATGTACACTACTACTTCTACGCAGATATACATCATAAACTACTTTATAGCTCATTAAACTAGCTTTAATTTGAAAATTGGAAAACTTTCCTTTTTAAAAGCGATTAATCATTTAACAGCGAAAAATTAAAGACATACTTAATATTTTCGTAGTATTTAGTAACTAAAGCATGGGTGGGGAAACCGTGCTTGGGCACTAGCCATTGAAAAGATACGGATTGGAAAGAAAACAATGAAAGACTCGAAAGTTACTAAATTATTGGAATTTTGTTAGCATATACGATTGCTAGCGCAAAAACTCGATAATTGGGAAATCCAAGAAAATTGCCGAATTGTTTAATTGATTATAATCAATTAATCACTCGGGTAGCCGTAGCGCACACTTTGGGGTTCATTGTTATAAACTATTCTACTACATATACTTTCTTTTTTATTTTCTATACTTACTGTGGTTGTTATCTTGTTCTGTTCTTAGCCCTGAAGAAGGCTAGAAACTCTAACCGAAACGTTGGCACAATAAATAGGTTACACCAACTTATTTGTGTTTCTCTTTGACCGTATCCCCAACCATCTTCTCCTCGTTCGTCATCCACGGTCAACTATCTCTCATAATTAGTTATAAACTATTATATAAACAATGGTCTTAATTGATTTAAAGCAGGGCATCACGAAGTCCCCAGGGAACTACAGGACATGATAGCTCAGATATGGGAAGGGAAGACCATACCCAAGGAGTGGAAGGAATGAGTCTGAAGATATAGAAGGGATTAGTTTGCTTAATACTGCATATACAATTTTTTTTCCATATCCCTGTACGATACGCTCCTTCCGTATGTTGAATTTTATATAATAAAAATATATAGTAAAAAAAAATAAATATATATAAAAAAAAAAGACTTTATAATATTGCTTCAACAACACAAATTAAATAAAGAATATCATAATTTTATAATAAAGAGTATATGCACATGTCTTTTCATCTTTTTAAGAAAATGACGTGCTTTACAATTTTTCAAATTAAATGTGTGTTATCAACTTATTATTCGCAGACATGAATCATTACAAAATAATCTTTGTTAACATAATTACAAATCTCATAAGTTTGAAGTGGCTTTGAAAATAATCTACAAGAACTATTTGTTGATATAGTCATGTACGTAATTAAGAATTATTATTATCTTAATCAGCATCATATTTACGTCAATATTGTTATTTTCATTTTAAATCTCAATCTTACATCATGGAACACAATTTTTCATTTTACATTACCAAACCCGGCAATTCTTCGCAATTGTTAGATTTAGGGATTTACATAGATTTATACAATAATAGATTAAAACAAATGAAAGTTTGATATTAATTAATATTATTAGTTTAGTTATTAACCACAGTGGATTAATGATTGAATCAATTGCTTATTGTATCTATTTAGTTGATAGCGTTACATAACATTATATAACAAAAATATATGGTAAAAAATTATAAATAACCTCAACACGACTCATCTAATCTACACCAAACATGGGAGTGGTTTATGGCTCTATAAACTGCATCAAAGAGCACAAATAAAAAAAAATTAGAACTAGAGAGAGAGAGAGAGAGAGAGAGAGAGAGAGA
>NW_027110130.1:453938-460983 GCF_000696795.3 Halyomorpha halys
TTCAAATAAATAAATAAAACAAAGAATAATCTCCGAGCTAATTTCCATGCAGGTGATGGTATGATCCCCAGGGAGTCCAAAATAATATTTTCCGCCAAGATCGCAATATCCCCAATGCTAACACCTAGGCCTTCTAAGAAGCTCCTTGTTCTATCTGGTATTGTTCCACGAGATCCAAACCAGAGGCCTCTTACGGTGAACTCTCTCTCTCTCCGAAGGTCTCACGGAATTTTTCCTTAAGAAGTAAAAATAAGTTTGATAAGCTTTTGTAATTTTTTAAAAAATCATTTATTGTAATTTACAACTGTACAAAAAAATACAATAAGTAAACATATGGAATATTTCAAACACTTGAAAATCTTGAGAAGGGACCACCGAATGGTGGTATTTCAAACATTAATTTAAATTATAAGGTCCCGAGACCATCTTCTTTTCAGATGCCTCGGAGGATTTTCTTAATTTTAAACTAATATTTCGTCCTAATAACAGCATTAAATCTAAATGGTGGTAATATAGGTTAATGATTTTTTAGGAGTGAATGTTTATATTCTTTTTTAGTACCTCAAGAAACAATTAAATAATAATTTTTGAAAAAATCGGAAAATAAACTTTGTTGGCCAAAAATTGTAGTTTTATTATTTTAAAAAAAATACGGTCTAAACTTCCAACACATTACAAAAGACTGATCTACATGACTGTAATAAGGCCAATCTGGACATATGGAGTTGAGCTTTGGGGCTCCACTAAATCTTCGAATTCCTCTCGTATTCAATCCTTACAATCCAAAATCCTTGGATCCTCAATGCTCCTTACTTTGTCACTCATAAAATCATACATAAAGACCTTAATGTTCCCTATGTAACCGATCTAGCCCGAATCAGATATCACTCCTTCCATTATAAACTCTCCAACCACTCAAACCCCTTAGTTTCTAATCTTGCATCCTCATCCATTCCTGACAATGCTCCGAGGTGCCTGAAAATAAGATGGCCACAAGACCAGCTAATGTAAAATGTCATTAGAGTGCTACCAATGGGTAGTTTCTCTACACGCCTGTAACACTCCAATTTAACTTAGATCAGATTTACTAAATGTATTATAATGTACAGTTGTAAATAGCAATAAATAAATATTAAAAAAAAAATAACTTCACCATGACTCAACCAATCTTCTCTAAACTTTGGACTGGTTTAGGACTCAACCCGGATCTAATTAAACTATTCAGAATATTGGTTTTTATATGAAATCAATATTTCGGCCTTATAACGACATTAAATCTAAATGGTGGTAATATTGGTGCGAGAAAAGATTTTTAGGGGTGAAACAAAGCTCATAATCGTTATTAGCACCTCAAGAAACTTTCGTGTTCGAAATTTTCGCCTTATAGTCTATTGAAAAATCAAAAAAATCACTTCAACACGACACAACCAATCGTCACACAGTTTGGAAGTGATTTAGGGCTCTATAAACTGCTCACATAGGTCTTGTAGGTAAGTACCAACACATTCTGGGAGGCTCCCATTCTCTTCGGCACGTCCAACGTGGTTCCCTTCGATGCGTTATTCTGCGTTATGAGCTCTCCATGTAAACCGGGTATCCAGCTTAATACCAAAATAGCTGGCAAAGTTTGTTTGTCTCAAGAGAGTATCTCTTAGTCGTTAGGGTAAAAAGCTGGAATTCAGTCTTCAAGTTGTTGATTTCCATATTATTTTGCAACCCACAGTTTGAAAGGCGCCTGAGTGCAACACGATTCGAGGATAGGAATGTTATTTGATGTTTCCCAGATGACCAACTCATATGCATATAATAACGCACTGATACTTGGAATCGGGGACACTGCAGAAATCACATCATCAATCATTGTATGGAAGAGTATCGGGCTTAACTCTGGCCCCTGCGGTACACATTTTCGGGTTTGTCTAAAAGATGAGGTAATGGAATCTAATGAATCTTTGAACACGGAACGACCTAAGTGAGGCAAACCTCTCAGTCCCAGGTTGTATAGTTTCTGCTCCAGCAAATTCCGATTTGCTCTATCAAAAGCTGTCCTGGAATCTACAAATACAGCCAGGGCACTCTGCTTGTGATGGAAACAATCTTTAATTTACTCAGCTAAACATAACATGATGCGTGTACCACACCAGAATTTCTACATTAGAACTTTGTTAGGCAAAGGAGATCACGGTAATAAAAATCATAACGATGTTTCAATCTCTAATGGAGATCATAACATCAAAATCAATTAAAGGAAATCATCAGTTGACAAAATTGACCAGAACATTGATTCTATTAATTTTTTTCGTATGGTTTGTTTGTTTTTGTTTAGTGGCGCCAAACTTCATTGGTCATCAACGCCATTTATATTTTATTTAATTTTGGTAATATTCGTTAAATTTTATTTATTTTTTAATTTGATTATTTATTATTTTTTTTTTTTCTTCCGATCAAGTTATATTTTTGTCAGTAAATTTTGGGATTTTAAAAACTGAAACACCAATTTTATTGCTTTATAATCGTCTCCAAGGGTTTTTGAGATATCTTGGTTTATTCCTAAGCTATTGAGGTGTGGAGTGAAATATGGGCATCGTTGGAAAATATGGCTTATTGTTAGATTGTTGTTGCAATACTGGCAGTTCGGAGGCGTTTCTTTTGAAATAAGATAGGAGGGGGTGAGCCTCGTGTGACCTATTTTCAGCCTGGTCAGTACAACCTCCTCTCTATGGCATTTGCGACTGGAGGTACCCCAGGGCTTGACATCCTTTTTAATAATTTTTAATTTACTCATTGGTCTTTCGTTCCACAAAGATTGCCATTTATCTTTGACTTCCTTTACAAGAGCCCTGCTCATCTCTGACGGAGTTAAAATTGCTTTACTCCGTCCCGGAAGCGCGAGTGCTTCTCTTGCAGCGTGATCGGCCAGTTCATTCCCTGCGATTCCCATGGCTTGCAACCCATATAAATGTAACTGACATACCCATATTGTGTAGAGTTTTTTAGTGAAAATGGATGCAGGAAATTTCGGATGCTCTGGACATACAAGCTAAACCTTTTATCGAGCTTAGTGAATCTGTAATTATTGAAATGTTGGTGTGGTTCAAAGACAAACAGAAGTGAAGTCCTGCTGCTATTGCATTTAGTTCGGCAGTGAATATGTTGCATAGTTTGTGCAGTTTAATTTTGAACGTTGAATCATTAGTTACGATGGATGATGCTGCTGATTGGTCTGATTTTGATCCGTCTGTATAGATTATAAAGGATTCGGGCATGTTATGAATTAGACGAGGAAAGTGGGCTTTATATTCAATTGGTTCGGTATTATTTTTCGAGTATTTGGACAGGTCTAGAACAGTTTTAGGACGTTGGAAGGTCCATGGTGGGTGATTGTTTTCGGATTTGTCAATTCTTATCGTTTTGAGAAAAGCGATAGCCGAGGAGAGTCTTTCTGATAACAGAAGTGTTGAATTTTGTTTTCGTTTTGAATTGTGTCTAATGGTAGCTAATGAGAAAATAGATTCCTAAAGGGTGACGTCCCGAAAACGAAGTCAGGGGACTGGAGACCGAGCTGGAACAGGAAAGAGGATAGACTTCAACATGAGGAAGTCCTCTATAAAGAACAGATAGTACAAGAGCCGGGAAGGGGAAAAAAAGGCAGTCTCATCCCAATTTTTAATTACTTCAATAAAAACTATGTATAATTACTAGTCAAAATTGATGAGTCTGCCAAGTATAGGTATGAGGATTAAAAGATGGCGGCTGTTACAAAACATAAAGAAAACAGTGATTTTCCATTCGGAGCTCTATATATCAAAAACTACTAACATCAATAAAAAATCTAAGAGAACATTATTTAAAGAAGAGTATATTTTGCTGAAATATTGGCGCTAAAAGAGCTATTTAGGTCCAATAGTTCTCGAGTTATAGCTTTTTAAAAAGAAAAATTTCATAATAATCTACTGAAAGATTAGTAGTTAATTTATATTGAGAAATCTATATCTCAGGAACTATGTGACGCATTGATGTCTATTAGCACAAGTTTCATGTACTATAAAGTAGTTTATGACCTTTACCTTCATAGGAATAGTAGTTTTCATGATATTTGCTAAAATAAATTGATTTATAGTTGTTCGGACAATAAATTTGATTTATGAAAAACTTTATTTCGGAAACCATTGGACGTACTGATGTTTGCCAGCGCTCAAATTAAAGCTAGTAAAATTTACTACAAAATAGTTAAATATGTTTTTCTTTGTAGGATTAGTAGTTTTTATGACTTTTGACAAAATAAACTCACAAAATGTTAATTTCTGTGGTTGGTATAAAATGTTGAATTTTTGAAAAAATATATCTTTAGACCCATAAGACGCACATATGCCTGCTAACACGCAAAAGAAAGGAAATTTAATTTACTATAAAGTGGTTTATGACACTTATCTTCGTAGCTTTAGTAGTTTTTATGATATTCAAATATGAATATCACTAACTACTGACTTTTCAGAACGTCCCATACAACATTTTTATGAAATGATGATTTTTAAAGAGCTATATCTCGAAAACTATTTAACGTAAATAACTCTATTAGGGCTCATATTTTAGCAGATTTACTCTTCTTTAAATGACATTCTCTTAGGTTTTCTTGTGTTGTGGCTACTTTTTAAGATACAGAGCTCCGAAAGAAAAAATAGTTTTTTTTATCGCTTTGAAACAGCCGCCATTTTTTATTCCCCCTACCTATACTTGTCAGACTTATTAGTTTTGACTATTAATTATACATAGTTTTCATTAAAGTAATCAAAAATTGGGGTGAAATAACTGTTTTTTTCTCCTCTTGGGCTCTTGTACTAAATCATTTTCGGTTTGCGGCTCCCTAGATAATTGGATTTTTTCCGCGGCGCCCATACATCAGATTATTTTTCTAAATTTTTGACTTTCTTAAAAAAATTTGAAAACTTTCCTTTTTAAAAGCAATTAACCATTTAATAGCGATAAATTGAAGACAAATACTTAATATTTTCGTACTATTTAGTGACTAAAGCATGGGTGGGGAAGCCGTGCTTGTGCTGTAGCCGTTTTAGAAGATGCGGATTGGAAAGAAAACAATGAAAGACTCGAAAGTTTCTAAACTCTTGCAATTTTGTCAGCATACACGATTATTGACACAAAAATTCAAGAATTGAAAATTCCCTAAAAAATTGTTTGTTTGAATATTTCGCGACGCCCTTATGACAGCACCACGGCGCTCCAGGGAGCCAATGCGCACACTTTGGGAATCATTGTTATGAACTATAGTCATCAGAAAATAAAGTCCAAATAAATCAAGGTGAAAATTTTTTTATTTTTAATTTCTTTGAAAAATGGTGTTTGAAAGAAGAACATTTCAGAAGACGCTATAAACGAATATGATTAGCTTTTTCATAAAACAATTAAAATTATTTTTTCCAACTTTACTGAAATCCTCATTATGTTTATTTAAAAAATTTTTATTGAATAAAAAAATCATTTAATAGAATCATAATGGGGTGTAGATAGTTGACCGTAGATTAATGATTGAAGAAGTTTGTCGGGGGGTGCGGTCAGCAAAGAACAACATAAATAAACAAAACCATATTTATTTATTTTATTTTATGCCGACGTTTCGACCTTCATCAGGGTTATAGAACAAAAGAGATAACAACAACATTTAGAGAAACATACAATTGAAAAGGAATAGTATACAAACAAATTTAGAATTATACGAAATATTGAATTAAATCATAAATGATAAAAAATTGATAACTGATAATTGAATATTACAAAAAATTTTTAATTGATAGATAATCGTGGAATGGTATGGTAGTAGATTGAAAACAGTGACAGATGAAATATAATATCATGTACTTAAGAAGATATGTATAATATAAGCATTATATTGAAACAGCCGCCATTTTTTATTCCCACTACCTATACTTGGCAGACTCATCAATTTGACTAGTAATTATATATAGTTTTTATTAAAGTAATCAAAATTTGGTGTGGAATAACTGCCTTTTTTTCTTCATGATACTTTGGGCAGTCGTTATTCCTGTCGAGTGTACTTTATTATTTTTTCTTGGAAGCCTTATTAATCACCTCAGAAAGGTTATACTATCTGCTCGATGGTATCTGTTTGCTCCACGAATCCTGAAAATCTGGGATAGATTTGAGGAGGTTATTATTTTTAAATATCACTTATGTTTTCAATATACTTCATCTCCAGTATGCAAGTGCAGTTAAGTTAGTACCACCGATCTTGCTGGTGTGACCTTCACTCCCAAATCATGTTAGATATTTTTATTCTATGACGTATAGGATCTTAGGGACGGGAGACACCCACATCTTTCAGTTCGATATTTTTTTCTTTCTCTCCTAAAAATATTTATGGAACATTATTATGAAAGAAATTACGAATTTGTAATAATTATGCAATAAAAATAAAAACAAAAGGAATACAAAGGGTGTGGTCAAATAAAAACTCAAATAGTGATTAAACTATTTATATTGAGCCAACACGTTGCAGGGCTAAAAGAGATACAAACAATTAAATGATGTAAACATAAATGAAAAATAAATAGATGTACAATAAAACGTAAAAATTAAATAAAATAATAAAAGGTTATGGACAATAAATGGAAATGGAATTAATAACAGATAAAAAGGAGAAATATGGAATAAAGTACAAACTAAGAAATGGAAAAATGGGGATAAGAATAAAATCAACGTACCATACAAACTTGAAGTCAGAGCGAAAGTTAACTGTTTTGAAAGGATTTTATAGAGATGAGTGGGGATAGACATTTGAAAATAATTTTAAGGTAAAAAGTATAGAAAATTAAAGAAAATATTAAATGATAATAAACATAAAGGGGGGATGAAATTATAGTAAATATATATAAGAAGATGGTCAGGGTTGCGGTCAAAAGTGAAACAAAAATAGTTTACAACTATTTATTTTACGACGTTTCGCCCCACTTTGCAGGGCTTCGTCAGGGCTGTTCAAAGGAATCGGTTGAACAGTACATATATATATATA
>NW_027110130.1:461454-462702 GCF_000696795.3 Halyomorpha halys
TAATAACTAATATGTTCATACTTCTTTGCATTATATAACTTCATTTTTATTTCATTTGCTTAATTATGTTATTTTGCCAACTTTTTCAATTACCTATGTATACATTTTATTTCCCGCTTCTCTCATCACTTCATTTTATTAATTCTATTTTGTAAAATTATTCATTTTATGTTATTCTGTTTACGATGAATGGAATATGGTCCGGGTGCGGTAAAAAAAAAAAAAAAAAAAAACTCAAATGGTAAATAATTATACTATGTTTATTGAGCCAACGTTTCGCCCCACGTTGCAGGGCTTCGTCAGGGCTAACAAAAGATACAAATACTTGACATAGTAACAAAAAAAAAAAAAGAACATAAGTGGAACATAACAGGGGTATACAATGAAAAGTAAAATATAAAAATTAAAATTAAGGGTTGTAAACAGTAAATGAAAAGTGTAATAGTAACAGATGGATAAGAGATAAAATAAGAGAAGAAATATTAAAGAAAGTACAAATTAAGAGATGAAAAAAGAAAAGAATTAAATCAAATGATGAGATAAAATAAGAGAAGAAATATTAAAGAAAGTACAAATTAAGAGATGAAAAAAGAAAAGAATAAAATCAAATGATGAGACAGAATTCATACCTGTTTTGACGGATGTCAAAGACAGACTGAGCCGTTTGTGTTGAGAGGAGTGGGGATGGCAGTTAGCAAACCACAAAAACGGAAATAATTTTAAAGTAAATATTTTGTTTAATTAGGTAAACAATAAATGGTAATGTACATAATAGAGGGGGAGAAGAGATATTTATTATTAAAAAAAACTCATACATAGAAAAACAAAGGAGAAATAAAGTATAAAATAATGGGATACAATATGTGTAAGTGATTAAGAAAGACAATATACCAAATGAATAGTGGTACAGAAAAGTGTAAATGATAATAGAAAATTAATAATAAAGTAATTAATATAAGTTCACTTAAGAAGGTTACACATGAATATAAATTAAAAGATAAGATACATGAATATAAATGAAACAGGAAGAGTAGTAAATATAAAATTAATTAAATAAATGGTGAGAAATTAGAGAAACAAGAATAAAAGATATGACAAGAAAGTGGGCTTCTGAAATGCAGAACGAAGTGAAAAGAAGTATTATGAGGGTTTTATTATGTTCAAAATGTGTCGATATGTAAGGGAGATGCAGTCTTTATCAGCTTTATGATTGACGGAATTCTCAGTCAAATTTATGTAAATGGACTC
>NW_027110130.1:462752-471904 GCF_000696795.3 Halyomorpha halys
CAGTCAAATTTATGTAAATGGACTCTGAGATGAGACGTTTGGTGTGGTTGGGGACAGTGGCAAGAATGGAAGGATTGTCGAAATTAAAAGTATGGTTCAGGTTTTATGCGTGTTCTGATAATTTAGATGCAAGTGGATTACAGGAGTTGATGGAAGTTTTGTGCTGGGAAATACGGTTATTAAGTTTGTTTTTAGTTCTGTTCTTATTTCCTTATCTATATTCATTGGTTGTTGTCTTGTTTTGTTTTTAGCCATGATGAAGGTTAGAAACTCTAGCCGAAACGTTGGCACAATTAAATAGGTTACACCAACTTATTTGTTTTTCATTTTGACCACACCCCCAACCATCTTCTCCTCGTACGTTATCCACGGTCAACTATCTCTCATAATTATGTATATTATCATTTAATGTTTGCCTTTTTTTAATATTCTATTCTTTTTACCTTAAAATTATTTTCAACTGTCTATCCCCACTCTTCTCTTTACATCATGTCTAAAAGATACGTTGATTTTATTCTTATCCCCCTTTTTCCCTCTATTATTTTGTACTTTATTGTTATTCTTTCCGTTTCCATTAATTGATAAAAGGCAATAGACTTTTATTATTCATATTTAATTTTTACGTTTCATTGTTTTTTAGCCCTAATGAAACCCTGCAACATGGGGCGAAACGTTGGCTCAATATAAATAGTTTAATGACTATTTGAGTTTTTCTTTGACCGCATCCTGATCATCTTTCTTTTATTGTTACACACGGTCATTCAGCGATCTTCCAAAAAGAAAAATGAATGAAACATTAAGATTTTAGAACGAATAAGTTTACATATTATATATTTCGAGGCTGGTAGTTTTTATTATATTTTTTGATTTGGATAAAAAAAAATTTCATGTCCAACGTTTTGGCCGATGAGGCCATCAAGGGCAATCTTAGTTTTAGTGTCATAGCTAACTATTAAGGACGAAAAGCTTCTGAACTATCAGTTTTCTATCTGATGTGTTCATCTTCAATCTTCATTCGGACAATTTCCAAAAGCCCTGCCTAGTCTACCCTCTTGTGACTTCACAGTATCTTTTAGCACTATGAGGAACTCCCCAAAGACCTGCATCATCTCCTGAGTTAAGGTCCTATAAGCCTTAGTTACACTTAGGTAATACAATTTGTTGCTGTTTACGTGAATATTATAAAAAAAACTAAGATTAATAATTAAAACTATAAAAATTATGAGTAGATAGTTGACCGTGGAATATATATGTATATATATATATGAAGAGAAGATGTTTGGGGTTACTGTAAGTGTAGTAAAGCAAATAATTAAAAACGTATTCATTAGTGCCAATATTTTGGCCAGAATTTAATTACCTTTAATCAATCTCCGATGCACCTCCTCATTCTCAGACTGCTATATATCGGTCTTTTGACATTCCTGGGTATTATTAATAAGATGTTTCGTCATCTGCCCCTATATCTGGTCAGGGTATCCTTCTGGTAAGCTTTTAGCGTCCCCGGATATGAAAACATCTGTATTAAGTTTGTCACATTACTAGAGGCCCCTGAGAAAATTAGATTGGCTAACCTTTAAGTGTCAAAACACAAAATAGGCTGTGGCGAGGGACCAGAATCAAATTAACCAGGAGCAGGCCCTTCCTGGACATGTCAAACTTTTTTTACACATCCTTGGCCATAAGGAGGGGGACGCCTGCCTCGGGAGTCTTCGGACATCGATGACCAATGAGAGAAGAGATTTCAAAATAAGGTAACGCCCTAAAAAGGGAAGTGGGAGAAAAATACGGAGGAAATCTAGAAGAGCGAGACGGACACACTCAACAGGAAGGCTTAGACGGAGGAGGACCACAGTCAGCAGGCAGACTTAGAGGATTCACTTCGACCAGACGAAGTTGTGAGACGTGGACATTCCTTATGAAACAGAAGACACCTACGGCACAACATCCCACGGCATTAGCAGCTATAAGTATAAACTAACTAATAAGTAATCATGTAATAATCTATATTTTATGGCAACCTTTATCTGAATCATTTGAATCATTTTAATCATAATAACAAATTGTAAATAAATACTTAGTTTCTTTATGTAGTTTATATACTATTATATATCTCAATATACCGCTCTTTATTATCCTATATAATTAATGGTAACAACATTTTATAAATATAAAGGTATTTAATTGGTAAACTGGTAAACACGCAAACAGCCTTTGGAAAGGAATCCAATTATAATAATAGTTTTTTAGGACTCAATTTATAATCAATTAATTAATTTATTTTTGGATAATTGCCTTCAGCGATTAGCCTGGCATCCCAAGTAAATCTGTTACTAGTACATAGCAAGACATTAAAAAAAAAATCTTCTTTAACCAACTCATTTAGCTTACGGTATCGAGGGTAGCCTCATCCATTTCACGCTTCTCCATTCATTGTCAATTTCTCGAATGTACCTAGCGTGGTGAATTCTTCAGATTGGATTCGAGGCTTGTCCACTTATTTTCTGATCTTCTGAGTCGTTATTTTCATCTCAGTTTTTACATAATTTTTGCGAGCCTATGATTTGTCAAGGCGAAACAATGTTAATTCTTTTCTACGAATATTTCCATTTAGCGACTCTCTACTTTTATTTCTCCTTCTGTCTAATCCAGTTTTTCTGAAGTCTTTCATATCTGTACTACTCTTCTTCTCTGTATTCCTCCTTTGTACCTTAGTATCTTTAAATCTATCCCAGTACAAGAAGTTTAAGTTTAGATTCGAGATTAGCAGCTAGCTTACTTGGAAGCTAGAGCCAAAGTGGAGGAAACAAGAGATGAAACTAAGAGTTGACGGGTTTTAAGTGGATTAGATAGTGGATTCTATTGCATTGCTTCAGTGTAACTATGTTTTGACGAAAAATTTGGGCAAAGTGGGATTTCCAGGATAAAGTTTGATCAAAAGTGACTCCAAGATTTTTGACTGACGTATGGAATGAGATAGGAGTATTGTAAAGGATAAAGTTGGGGGAGGGAGGGGTCCTGGGATTGATTTAAGAATACGAAGGTACAAAGGAGGAAGATAGAGAAGAAGAGATATGAAAGACTTCAGAAAAACTGGATTAGACAGAAGGAGAAATAAAAGTAGAGAGTCGCTAAATGAAAATATTCGTAGAAAAGAATTAAGTTTGGCCTTGACTAATAGGCTCGCAAAAATTATGTAAAAACTGAGATGAAAATGACGACTCAGAAGATCAGAAAATAAGTGGACAAACCTCGTATCCAATCTGAAGAATTCACCACTCTAGGTACATTCGAGAAATTGACAATAAGTGGAGAAGCGTGAAATGGATGAGGCTGTCCCCGACACCATAAGCTAAATGATTTGGTTAAAGAAGATTTTTTTTAATGTCTGAGGATGAGGAGGTGCATCGGAGATTGCTTGAGATATCTACAATTTTGTATTAATAAAGCTTAACACTTAACTTAGTTAAGTTATCAGTCGCGGATTGATCAGTATGCTGTGTAATGTACCTTGTATTTGGGCAGCATGAATGAACAAAGTATTTCTTTCTCTCCTTCTCTTTAATTTTTTTAATTTATTATTTAATGAAGAAAAATTCGTATTACTTATTCTAAATGGACATAAATTTGTTTTTCTTTTCAAATAGGTGTAGGGTTTTCCATTACTTAACTATCAAGCGTTAATTTATCAAAGACAATTTTAACAATTATTTTTTCCCTTTAGTAATAGAGTTGCTGAATGTAAGTCTGCGGCGATCATATCGACAAGGGAACTTCTTTAACGAGGAAGGGGTCAAGTAGAAAATAAAAATAAAAAAAAAGAAGAAAAAATCTATTTAAAGGGATGAAAGAGAAAAAAGGGGACTTGAAAATGTTTGAAAGGGAGAGGGAAAGGGTAGGAAGTGGGGGCTAACCATTGAGGCGAGATCCCTCCCTTGGGTGACGTCACGGCTCGGCGGACCAATGGGCGGTCGAGTCCATTCAACATGACGCCCCGTTCAAATCCGTCCTCAGTTGCCCGACAACTCTCGAGGCGGAGGGATCGCCGCTCGTTCCGTTCGGGATCGTCTTCATCTCACGTCTTCTGCTCTTCTAGGGCTGCATTCACCATTCTAAGGCACTTCTAGTACTCCCATGGCCGATGACCTGGTGAGTGCAATTGCATAAAGGGATGCATTTCCCAAGGCTCGTGTACCTACGAGTATAGCTTTCAATATTTAAAAAAAAATACAAAACAATAAAACGAAACAGCATAAAAAAATCTCGAAATCACAAATAAAATATTTTTTTATCTAAATTTAATTTGAAATCATACTTTTATAAAAAAGTTTTATAATTCAAAATAATGACATTAATTTTTCAATAAAGTATATAACACGAATTCACAAGAGATATATTCCTCTTTAAAATGAATCGATCAGACGCCATTTTATTGACAAACCAAATGTCAAATTAATTAATTTATCCAGAAACTGGAAATGACAGTGGTCCGGTTGGCGCTCAATACGCATTGATGACGTCAATAGTGGTCCCAACGTCACCGCTGACGTCAGAGCTCGATGCTCAGCGTCGGAACTCTCGGTACCCTGGCGCATATTATCAGTGCAAACTAGATCAATCTCTGCAACTTGAGATATATTTAGCGATTCCAAGTAAGGCCCTTTGTCTATATACTTGTATATTTGTATATTTGAACATATATGCGTATACAAGGGATAAGGTTTATTTATTTTATATTTTCTTTTATCGTTTTTATATATATTGTATTGTTTTATATAACATATATTATATACATAATAAATTAGGAACCCGAAAAAAGATGGTAAGACAATATAACAGACTTAAAACATAACGGATCAGGATGGCACAGGCCGAAAACGTCTTACGTCATCGTTACACTCGGTTATTAGTGACGAAACACAAGACCGCCAAGAATACAAATTTAACTGTGCGGTTAGCATTAGAATTTTAAATAGTGCTGTTCTAAATCTTCAAGGAAGACTAGTTCACCGAACGGAATACGAAAACAGAAAACTTCATTATTTATTCTCAGATGCACTCCGTAGGCACAATATCAGTGTTTGCATAGCGAAAACTAGAAGGCTTCGAGGAGGTATTCTATCTTTTTTCGGACTAAATAAAAGAATATTATTATTACTCTGAATAAATGCTAATTGAATAAATTATTAGACTTAATATATGAAATGAGTAATGCAGGAATAAATTATCCATATTTACTAATTTCTGATAAACGAAAAAACTCCTATTTTTCCTTCAAATTAACATTATTATTATTTGAATCAATAAAAACATACGCTTTCAGACAGGTTTCATACATTCTTTTTGATAAATATTCCATAAATGTAAGATATTTATAAGACTATAGTATATTTTATTCAATATTTTTTTATTATAAACAAAAAAATATTTTTTCGAATCACTGAAAATATTCATTAAAAATAAATCAAAATAGTTTTTTTTTTTGTTCAAATAAATTAATTTTAACCAATTTGACTCTCATAAGAATTTATATTTCAAAAAAAGTAGTTCTGGCCAATTGTATTGGGTTACTACACAGTCTACTTACCTAAACCTATTTAGACAATTTTTTGTTTTACTTCTATCTTATAAAATATAGGGAGATTCATATTTTATCATTCAGATTTATCATAATAACATATGACTTTTTTTTGTGTTATTCTCCTTACTTAATTTTTTTATTAATTCCTTTTTTCTTTTTTATCCTTTTTTTCATATTTTCTCTTCCAGCCTAATGTATCTACTCCTCTTTATTTTTCCATTTTTTCTCCTCTTTAGCAAAAGTAGAACAAAACTAAAGTACAAAATACAAATAATAAACACATAACGATATAAATAAGTAATATATATTGTTTAAATAAATAAATTTTATCGAATTTTGGCCTCTAAACAATTTATATTTCTTTAAGTCTGACGTTTCAGCCAATTCCGTCATATCCAAGAACAATGTTAAATACAATTTTAAGAACATTTATGCAGGCTATTCTATTCATTTAAGCTTTAATTTTAAATATTAGTTCAAACGTTTTAATTTTAATTTAATATGAAGAATTGGCAGAATAAGGTAATTGTGGACTGAAATTATAACCTGGGCAAAATAGTCTGCATAATTTTTTTTAAAAATTGTATTTAAGATTATTCTTGAGAATGGCCAAAACGTCAGACTTATGAAGAAATTTAGATTGTTTTTGAGACTAAAATTGGATAAAAATTATTTCATTTAAACAATAATAACCAGCCTCAAGAAAGTGTAAAGATTGTACGTAATAGTTTTGTTTTAACAAAAAATATTTAGAAAATTGATGAAAAATTATGATAAGAATGGACGATAAGTTAAAAGACTATGAAGGTAAGGCCTATTACTAAAATAAGGCAACTTAATGACTTCAAGACATGTAGTGAGAATTTTATGCAAGAAGCAAAGTTATTTGAATGTTTTGACAAAGGAGACAAAAATAGATACAACATAAAACTTGTAATAAAAACCTAAACTTTAGAACAATATTACTTACTATATCTAATTAATTAACGATATTAACTAATTATAATTTATTACATTAATTAAACTTATATCTTTCGCAATAGAACGCATTATTCCTGTCCCTAAGGACCAATAACATTAGCAAGAACCCAGGGAATAAATTTGTTACTATAGGTCAGTGATTTAATGGGCTAATTCAAAAATTTCTGACTAAAATATTTTCGTACTGTATTTGTACTTTGTCAACTTATTGTTTTAAAGTAGGTCTGAGTATTTTATTAGGTCCGAAATATTTTGTTTGGAAAAATAATTCTTTCAGCCAATTATAGTTCCGTACATTAAAATTGAAAATTACTTAATGTAGAAATGTCTGCAAGCTATAAAATTTTTGTTTTCAAATAGAAGTGGACGTGTGAACTTTTAAAAAAAAGTTAAAGGACCTTTTTAACTATAACTTTCTGATCTATAGTGGCAATATTATCAATGTTGACTCTTAGGAGCAATTAGTTATCAGTGCTGTTGCCTTTCTATTCATTTTGTAATATTATTATTATTTGTACAATATTAGTTTAAAACAAGCAATGCTCCTGGGCAATAGCATAACAACAATAGTAGGGGAAGGATACTGTGTGATTTAAGTTAGTGATAAGTGTCCAATGTGCTAGTAAAAGCAAATTAACGAACTAGGATATATTATGTAATATTTTAAATAAATACCAAGTATTCAAATAGGGATTAAAAGCAAAAGTACAATATAACAAGTACAATGAATAGGTAAAAAAAAAAAATTCTTCTTCCAAGCGTGGAGTTGCAGGCTGAGTCCATCTAGCCCACCGATCCCTGTCCCTGTCTAGTCTTTTCATCTCCAGGATGGTGCGTCCTCTTGCTGCCCACAGTTTTCCAATGAACTCAGAGTACATGCACCTGGGTCTGCCACGAGGTTCCTATATTCCTTCCGACCTAGCTTCCAAATACCACCTTGCTTTTCTGGTATTGTTCATTCTGCTGTTTTATACTACTGTTTCATTCTACCATGTTGGTTGCCGCTCTTGCATGGTGGCGTGCACTGATTTC
The DNA here is from genome assembly GCF_000696795.3 of Halyomorpha halys. NCBI lineage: Eukaryota > Metazoa > Arthropoda > Insecta > Hemiptera > Pentatomidae > Halyomorpha > Halyomorpha halys. Next base: position 470,347 of record NW_027110130.1, read on the forward strand.
ACATCCAGATTCTCCCGAATTCATACATTTCTGATGCAGTTTCTTCTTGTCTTATCAACTATTCTTTGGAGGAAAATCATTTTTTCTGACGTTATCCTGAATACGTTCTTGATAAGGGCTGTCCAGCTTTCTGATCCATACAAGAGGACTGGGAGGAACACGGATTTAAATATCCGTATTTTGGCATCTCTACTTACTTCTTGCCTGCCTATAAGAGTTTTGGAAATCTGATGGTACACTCTATTGGCCTTCTTCACTCGATTTAGAACCTCCTGATCTATTTTACCATCTTTACTTATTGTGGTCTCTAGATAGATCCGTTAAGTATTCTAAGTTCTGGGAGTTTCTAGGGGTCACCATTACACAAAATCCTAGGCTCTGCGTTTTCTCTTCCGACACACATGATTTTATTTTTTTTTTAGGGTTTATTTGCAAACCTCTTATCTTCAGAAGAACCTCTTCAGGGTCAGCTATCATTACTTATCATCGCTTGAGCCAGTACTGGAGTTAAGTTCCAAAAACCTATTAGTGCTCTTGGGCATCTCCTTTTACACACCTTCCATATCTCATCCATAAGGAGGACAAACATTAGTGGGCTTAGGCTTTCACCCTGATTTACTCCCTTATAAAAGTGGAAAGGTCAGGATGTCTAACCATTATGTCTTACAATGCCCTCTAGGTCTTGGTAAACTGATTTGATTGCACTTGCCAAATTTGCTGGCACTCTTTTTGTAATTAGTATGTTCCATATCTCCTGCCTCTGGACTGAGTCAAAAACCGCCCTCATATCCATGAATACCAAATTGACTGCCTTTCCCCGGTCCCACGCTTTCTCTACCATCATTCTCAAGGAAACAATGTGGCCCTGGGTCAATCTTCCATGTCTGAAAGCCGCTTGCTCTTCTTCAATATATTATTCCAATATACCTCGCAGTTGTTCTTCTAATATCCTAGAGTATATTTTGTAGACTTCTAAGGATAGGCATAATTGTCTACTGTACCACATTTGCTTTGATTGCCTTTCTTGTTATTTGGGATTATAATGTTGTTTTCCCATTATCGTGGAAGCAACTTAAGGTCCCACATTTTCTAGAACACCATTTAATGGCATTTAATCATGTCATTGCGGCCACATTTTATAAATACGCTCAAACTAAGGCGTTTATTTTATAAGATAGTAAATTGCTTCTAACTAATAAAACCGGCAATGCTTTGCAATTGCTAGATTTGGGGATGTATATATATATTAATTGAACACAATTGAAAATTTGATATAAATTAATATATTTAGTTGAAACTAAACATACATTATTACTTTTATTCAAACATTCAATTAATGCTTCGATTAAGTTATTTAGTTTATAGTAGTAAATAACAATATATAATAAAAATATATTCTTTTTTTTTTTAAGATTCATTAGATTTATTTATTGATAGATATTACAATCTGCCACACAGTTGTGGGCAATAGGTAATATTGATAAATGATCTCATACATACTAAAATAAAAAATAAAAAAAAAAATAAAATAAAATAAAATAAAATAAAAAACTCTTAA
>NW_027110130.1:472629-476339 GCF_000696795.3 Halyomorpha halys
TAGTGATATATAATAAAAATTGGTAAATAAAGTATGTAGAGTCTTTTAGACACTTTAGTAACCGATTTCCATAAAACTGTAGTATAAAAATTGTTTCATCTCTCATTACTAATATTGGTCCAATAAGGATTGATGTAAGTAATTGAGTAGCTGATCATTTAGAATGTTCGGTGGTGTACGGCTTTCAAGTTGTATTAAAAAAAAAAAAAATTAATGTGAACCTACCTAAATACGACCACTGGCAAATAACTTTACATGTAGATAACAGAAAACCTAGGGGTGTTACCTACCCACCTGTTGAACTATCGTAATATTCCGTGAACAACAAAAAAAAAAAAAATTAACAAGTTGGAAGCAGAGAAAGAACAGCAGAACTGTATGTACAAAAGTTTAATAATAAGAAGAAATATATATACACAGAATCAAAAAGGAAAAAAAAAAGAATTCTTATCAATTAATAAAACAATTAAAACTTATAGGTTGACTTAACCTTAATAACTATATTTACATTATTATTCTCTTATCCAGGACATGCTGAAGAAACGTCACTGCACTATATCCCCACTTCTAGTGTTAATGACCGTCCATTGAAGTAGAACACCATAATTTTGAAAAACAAAATCAATGGTACAATCGTAACTTGTTCCAAAATCAAACTGTCACCTTCAAAAAACCAAAACCCACTCGTCTAAAACATATCGCTCGTGTTTTGTTTTCACCATGACAACCGTAACACCTCTTGTCTACACAGATCTAGCCAGTGTTTTTATTTCACCATGGCAACCGTAACACCTCTTGTCTACACAGATCTAGCCAGTGTTTTTATTTCACCATGACAACCGTAACACCTCTTGTCTACACAGATCTAGCCAGTGTTTTTATTTCACCATGGCAACCGTAACACCATTTCAAAAACTATATTGTGGATAAAGATTCTAACCATTCACATTTTTATGTATGTGGTTCAATCTGAAATTGGGAAAGAGCCCCAAAATGTTGTTAGAAAAATAATTATATAACAAAGACATTAAAAGGAAGAACTTTTCACTAATCTACCGAATCTGAAATAATGAAATGTAACTGTTTTTTTTATTTATGTTTATTAGTACATAATTAACATGAATCAATTAAAGAAAATACGGTAAATAAAAATCCATTACTGATTAAACTGCAGAAATGAATTCAACATAAAATAAAGATTCATAATAGTAGTTTGTAAAATTTTGAAGGAAAATGAACGAAATAGAAACAATGTCCATTTCCTTTGAATAAATCATAACAGCTTTAAACAAACCATATCAATCGGATTGACAATCTTCATTTAAATGCCAGACTGATTCAATCATGAAGGCCCACATTTGCACAGTAAATTCAACTCAAGCTGATTTAATTGCAATGTCCCTTTTGATTTTTAATTAACAAAAAGCTCGTTTGAATATGAAATGATATGCAGGGTATGAATGAAGCATTCGGAGCTCTCCTCCATTTGAAATGTTCATTGATCGAATTTCAAAATTTTTTTGTTAATGCCTTTGAATCAATAAAATCGAGAAACGAAAATTTTATCTCGCTCAATTTTATTAGGCGCTCAATAATAATAATAATAATAATAATAATAATAATAAAAAACATTTAGTTGCTAGTAAACATTTCACAATAATAATTATGAAGGTTTAGCAAACCCGAAGGTCCGATGCTCAACTGCATTATTCCCAATGAAACGAGTTCAGATGTATTTCTAAAAATTAACATTTTGTGAGTTTATTTTGACAAATATTATAATAAATGCTACTCCTACAAAGATAAACGTTATAAACTATTTTATAGTAAATTTAACTAGCTTTAATTTGATTGCTGGCAGACATCTGTACGTCCTATGGTTTCTGAAATAACGTTTTTCATTAATCAAACTTATGGTCCAAACAACTATCAATTTATTTTAGGAAATATCATGAAAACTACTATTCTCCAGAAGGTAAAGGTCATAAACTTCTTTATAGTCCCTTAAATTAGCTTTAATTTGAGTGCTAATAGACATTTGTACGCCACATAGTTCCAGATATATAGATTTCTCAATATAAATTACCTAACTACTGATCTTTCAGTACACTTATAAAAAATGTTGCTTTTTAAAAAGCTATGTGTTGGGAACTATTAGACGTAAATTAGGGCACATTTTAATATGTTAATAACTTAACACATAAGTTTTGAAACAGCAGTTAAACAAAAATTAACATTTTGTGAGTTTATTTTGTCAAATAGCATAAAAACTACTACTCCTACAAAGATAAACATAATTAACTATTTTGTAATAAATTTAACGAGCTTTAATTTGAACTCTGGCAGACATCTGTACGTCCAATGGTTTCTGAAATGAAGTTTTTCATAAATCAAACTTATTGTCCAAAGTACTATAAATAAATTTATTTTAGCAAATATCATGAAAACTAATATTCCTACGAAGGTAAAGGTCATAAACTTCTTTATATTCCATTAAACTAGCTTTAATTTGAGTGCTAATAGACATTTGTACGTCACATAGTTCCAGATATATAGATTTCTCAATATAAATTAACTAACTACTAATATCTCAGTAGATTATTAAGAACTTTTGCTTTTTAAAAAACTATATCTCTAGAACTATTGGACGTAAATACCTCTTTTAGGGCTAATAATTTAGCAAATTTACTCTTGTTTAAATAATGTTCTCTTAGATTTTTTAGTGTTGTTGTTAGTTTTTAAGATATAGAGGTCCGATTGAAAAAATAACGTTTTAAAGATTTGAAACAGCCGCCATTTTTTATTCCCCCTACCTATACTTGGCAGACCCGTCAGTATTGACTAGTAATTATACATAGTTTTCATTAAAGTAATCAAAAATTGGGTTGAGATAACTGACTTTTTTTCTTCCCGGCACTAGCACTAATTGGGCTTTCATTATTTTTTTAATTTTAATTAATTAGATAGTTTTTAATGAAATTAAAGAGAGGGAGAACTAGAGATTGGCCAGAGAGAAATATACCTGTAATATAATTTAGTATTATACTATAATTGATAATAATTTGGTTATTATAATAACTCTGTATTGTAATATAAAGCAGATAAAATGAAACATATGACTAAAAAAAATATATTTATCTCATTCGTGGGGATTGTTTAGTACGCTGAGTACGTTGGTAGTAACCCAATACGTTTGGGTAGCATTGCTTCTGAATAAAGGATTCCTCTTAAAAAAGTTACCATGTTTTAATAAAAGATCTAAATTAAGCATCCAAAATAAATTAACACAAAACAAATAACACTTATGGTCTCAACTGTTTAGAATTCGATATGTTTAAGTAATTATATAAAACTGGAAAGAATTGAAAATTCAACCATGAGAATAATGCACCATTACACCCGCTATACAAAAATAGCCACCATGATCCAAGACCTACAGCCCCCTAAATACAACTTTTATCCATTGATAAAAGAAATACTAGTAATCCTTCACTTGAACGCTACGTTCTTGAAGGAGAGGAAAAACTTTATTGAAAGAATAAGTTGTGTTGGCCAACTTCATTGGGTTGTTCTAGCTACACAACATATTTACTTAAATCTATTTTTTTTTTTGAAGAAAGGAATATGGTCCGAGTGCGGTCAAGAAAAACTCAAATAGTAGAAATATACTATTTTAATGAGCCAACGTTTCGCCCCACGTTGCAGGGCTT
>NW_027110130.1:476969-477692 GCF_000696795.3 Halyomorpha halys
TAATGGATTGGCAATTTAGACCGTTTGTCTAGTAAATGTTGCAATAGTCGGAATCTACGAGCAGTTTCTTGTCTTTTTAGTCTTCTATGAGGATTTAAATCTATTTAGACAATTTTTTTAAATCTTTCAAAATATAGGCATAGTGAAGTGAATAATTGATCATAATAGTAAAGGACTTTTTTTTGTGTGTGTCATCACTTTGTTTCTTTGTATACTTTATTTATATTATTAATCCTTTTTTTTTTTTTACACTTTTTTCATATTTTTTCTTCAAACCCAATGTATCTCTCCTATTTTTCCCCCATTTTTTTCATCTCTTTAGCATAAATAGAACAAAACTAAAATACAAAATACAAATCATAAACATTTCAAATACACAACAATATAAATAAGTAATATATATTGTTTAAATAAATAAATTTTATCCAATTTTAGTCTTAAAACAATTTATATTTCTTTATAAGTCCAACGTTTCGGCCTATTCGGCCTTCTAAAATACAATTTTAGAACCATATCAATTTAAAAAAACTTTATCCAGGCTATTCTGCACAAGTGAATTACACTGAATTTTTACTATTATAATTTATGACAATATTTGTTCAAATTTTGAGACTAAAATTGGATAAAATTTATAAATCTCAAGAAAGTGTAAAGATTATGTTAAAGTAATATAATTAATAAAAGAAATTGATAGAAGCAATTATACATATATACATAAAAAAA
>NW_027110130.1:482127-483392 GCF_000696795.3 Halyomorpha halys
ATATATAACGTTTTTCTTACTCTAATCACTCAACATTTTAGAAAACTTATAAATCACATACAATCTGTATTCATATACAATAATTAATTTTTAAATATTTAAGTTTTGTTATTACTATAAAAAAGAATTTCTCTCAGAGCCTCAATTGAAAAAAAAATCGTTAGTATTTATACTACAATAATCTCTTACGGATGGACCTATTTTAATTTAGTTTTTTTGATTTTTCAGAGTTTTAGCACTCAATTCATGTGTACCCAAATAGGCACCAATTTACCACTACTAAACTGCATTCCTAATTTTAATAACATACCTAGATATAAAAAAAGCAATAAACATATATGTAAAAAAAAAAAATATTGAAACTATATAAAAAAATAATAAAATAACAAATAAAATGATTAGCTGAGCTAATATTGTTTGTATATTTATTTTTATTTATACACATTGTAATATACATTTTTTAAGACTTGAAACATATACCTTTTTAGTCTTTTGTTAAATAAAAACAAAAAGTATTTACAGTTATGAACAGAACGAAATTTTCATTTCCAATGATGATCAAATCGTTCACAAAATTAATATGTATCCAGAAATAGGGAGCGGGTTAACTCAGTGGTAAGGCACTGTGCTTCTAATTCCAAGTACCCTAGTTCAAATTCGTCTGTGGCAGATAATTATTTGTTATGTTATTGTAGCCGTGAGTTAACACTTTGGGTTCGGTAGCTCTCCGGATAGGGGTATAGGGGATCCAGCCTCATAAAGTGGGTACCTTATAGGGAAAAATATGGCAGTCAAACGTGATTCTGACAAAATCACCTCCTTGCATAATTGTTGGCCTAGTAACAGTACTTTCCTAAAAATGTACTGAACCCCTGATGGGTTGTAGCGGAACATATTTATTATTATTATTTTTCATATATATAAACATATTTAATAAAGATAAAAATTAATATATGTATATACACTGAGTGTTCTTTATGGGTGAGAGACGTGGCCTCTTACACTAAACGATGAACAGCGTCTTAATGTTTTTGAAAATAAAATATTACTTCCATTTTTGAATGAATTATTTATTATTTATTCATGACATTGTACAACGTTTCGGGACCACTGTCCCATATTCATGCACTATAAAAACCTATAACAATGAAATTAAAAAAAACACTGACAGAATATGACCATACAGATATCAGATTAGATTAGATTTTTATTCAGGGCGATCAACATCTAGGTTATTACACCCTTTTTACTTCATCTATCTTCTT
>NW_027110130.1:485097-486399 GCF_000696795.3 Halyomorpha halys
CTCTGGAGTGCTGACATTGAATCTGTACAAATGAGTATGTTTGAGTATTCACTTTCTATAGATAAATGAAGTGCTGTTGAAATCGCCTGAAGTTCAGCTGTAAATATTGTTGAGTATGTGGTAATTTATATTTTTTGGGTGTCCCGTGTATTATTACTGCAAAACCAACATTTTCATTTTGTTTAGAGCCGTCAGTGTAAATTATGTCAATTATGTCATACAGATATCAGAACCGGTTTATACAACAATAATAAATTACAGAATAAGCTGTCAAACATGAAAGACAAAGTTTATAAGATGGAAAAACTAAACGCAATTTATAAGATAGATTGTAAAAATTTTGGAAAAGTATATATTGCTGAAACATTTACAAAACTGGAAACTAGGATTAAGCAACATATCACCAATTGTAAAAACGCTAAAAATATAAATTGCACAGCTCTGGCCTATCAAAGCATAAAACTGAACCACGAATTCAATTTTGAAAACGCAAAAATAATAGATACAGCACAAAATAAAAAAAACAGAAGATATCTAGAAGCTATATACATAACAAAAAATATACAAAACACTATAAAACTGACACTAAACACTTAAATACACATTACGCAGATATTATAAATATACTTAAAATAAAAACATAAAAATCAGATGAAATAAACAGGTTTATGTAAAAAATAAAAAATCACTAAGTTAATATTAAATACAAAACAGGACTTTAAAAAAACAGGAAGGTAACCAAACAGCACACTGGACCTGAGATAAGGTTCATAGAGGTAGTAAGAAATGTAGAGTGATGGCTGTGCTAGAGAGAAGTGAAGATGCACAAATGGTTGACATGATTTCCCATATGAAATCATGAGGTGAATATTATTGTATAAATTAAAATATATAAGGATGAAGATTGGTTTTATGTTAGTTTTATTATTGTTATAGGTTTTTATAGTTCATGAATATGGAACAGTGGTCCCGAAACGTTGTCCAATCTCATGAATAAATAATAAATAATTCATTCAAAAATGGAAGTGATTAAACTCAAAAAATTTTAATAGAATTGACTCACCAGACTTCCTAGAGAGATAATCCAGATTAAAATATTACATAAATTATTCGGACCAAAAAAAGATGAATTAACGGGAGAATTTATAAGGCTATAATTAAGGGAAGTACATATAATTCAAATTATACTATTGCGGCGTATAAGATGGTCTTGTAAGGTTGTAAAGCTTAGTAAAAAGTGAATACATGTAGAGAGCGATTGGTGATTATATATATATATATATATATATATAACGTTTTTCT
>NW_027110130.1:487054-494670 GCF_000696795.3 Halyomorpha halys
TTTTTTAAAAAAAAAGCTCTAAGTAGTAAACAAATAATTGGTAATTGAACCAAGATTAAGGAAGATACAGCAAGCGATGTGTGGAACTTTTCAACCAAAGGGATAATACCCAGCTTTTGTTAATGCTTTGGTTGCTAAAAAAAGCAGGATTGTGGTTTTATTTATAAATTCGAAACACTCCCTTGAATATTTTATATTTTCTATCGATCATGTCCAAACGATATTTACAAATCTCTTCCTCTTATTTAAGTAAATATTTTCGAACATATAGAAATGTTAAATCATTCAAAGGAAAATGTTGAAAGAGAAATATTACTGTGTATATATTAATTATACTATATCACTGCTTTGCTTGAATATTTGTAAATCTGACAAAAAAAAAAAAAAGGTTTGGGTTTTAGTTTGAAATGGACGGGTTCCAAAGATATTACCGTAGAAAGGGTTTTCTTTCTCTACTGTGGTCCCTTTATAGAGAGTCCCAAACCTAGTAGGGCTGTCAAAAACTAAGCACATTCTACGGTAAAATCTGTACGTCAGATACAAACATATAATTTTTTGTCAGATATGTCACTTTTCAAGCAAACCTCCGCTATGAAAAAAACAATTTCATCTAGTACATCAAAAAATGTTTCATAAATATAAGTTAATCTATAGGCAGGGCTAAATCAGGGGTTATGGCGTAGAAGGTAGGCCAAGAAGTTGCAGGTATAATTAAGGTATGCTATTTTATTAATAATAATGTTGTTGTTAAAAGTGTTAAAATCTATAATAAATGCTGTTAATTGTTAGATTGTTCTTGAGGATGGCCGAAACGTTGGACTGTTGATATAATAAAGAGTATAGAGACTTAACATGAATACCAATTCATTAGGAGCATCAAGGATTTTACGTAGGATCTTGGATTGTAACGATTGGATGCGGGAAGAATTTGATGGTTTGGTGGAGCCCCAGAGCTCAATTCTATGTCCAAATTGGTCTGATTATCCTAGTGTATACTAATTTTTTATAGTGAATGGGAAGTTTAGAGCGCTTGTCAAGTAAGTGTTGTAGCAATCGGAATCTAAGAGCAGTTTCAGCTTTGTGTGTGGATTTCATGTAAGTCTTTGTCAAGATGGAGTTCTAAGTATCGAATCTGTTCAACAGGCAAATTAAATTAAGTATCTGCCTGATCTGAGTGTAAGGAAGGTTACAAATATTTTTGTGATAAGGAAGTATAATAGAGTTCAATTGCTTTGAAATAAAAAGATTTAATACTAACGTGGAAAGTGACAAAATAGATAATTATACATAAGCCAAGTAAAACTTATTAATAAATTAATTCGATTCCCTATTGTTTTATTGTCTCATAGGGTAATTATGAATGAAATTGGTGACCTGGGCTAGCCCGAAAAAAGTTTTTAAATCATTCATTCATGCAGTGAAAATTAGTATTTCAGGGGTGCTATTATTATTATTAGATTGTTCTTGAGGATGGTCGAATTGGCCGAAACGTTGGACTGTTGATATAATAAAGAGTATTGAGAGTTAACATAGATACCAATTCATTTATTTAAACAATAAATAGCAGTCTCTAGAAATTGAAAAGATTATATATATATTAATATAAATTTTCAATTGTATATATTTAGATGCATCTGCTCACTTTATCAGTTTAGTTAATTATTGATCACTCGCTTACCCTTACATTAACTCTACCTTTGTATCTTTTAATTGTAACCCTGATGAAGACCAACAACGTAGGTCGAAAAAAGTTATACTTTTCTTCCTTCTTGACCGCAGCCCCAGACCATCTCTTTTATATTAACTTATGGTCAATCATCCTTATATATATATATATATATAATTTATTAGCCGTCCCAGGCATTTATTCGAAATTACTCCATTTTTGTTGGATCTAAATTTGTTAGTTTTGAGGAATTTCGGTGAGTAGTAAATCAGGCACCCTGAGCGTAATATTCAATAACTATAATTTTATAAAGACTCTTAGGATTTGTATGAAACTAGTCTAAAGATTTTTTCTTGGAACCTTACAACTTTTCAACTCTGAGAAAATGTAGGAGAAACAAATATGAAGAATATAATATTTATGCATAACTCAAAAATAGCTATTTTATAATAAATAATGTCATTGTAATTTTAAAGGTAATTATATGCTCTTAAAAACGAAAAAATAAAGCATCTAAATTAGATGTTATTGACATGGATAATTGTATATTTGATTTGGATCGGCCGAAATGTTGGACCCGTAATAATATTTTAATAAAGAATGTTGAGAATATTCGGATAGTATAAAATTCAGTAATTTTGTTTATTGAATAAGTTAATTAACCTCAAATTTTGTGAAATGATGAGTTTATTTTCTTGTAAATTAAAAAGAATTATTATTGACAATTATAACCCGAATTCGTGGAGCTTAAATTTGAGGATAAAATAAGAAATTTATAATTTTTCAATTATGTTCTGTTGACATTGATTTGAAAACTTATTAGCCCTATTAATAAGTTAATTAACTTTTATGAAACTTGTTTTGATGAATCATGCAATATCATATGGATACTAGCATATTTGATATGTATATTTTGATTAATTTATTTCATTAAGTAACTTTTGTAATCGACTAAGAAAAAATATTCTATCCCCCATCCCTAAAAATTTATTTTTTTAATAATTTATTTATCGATATTTACAACTGTATACACATATATACAACAAGTAAATTTGCTGTAGGTGACATAGTAACATGATAAAAACATGTGGAGAATCTACCCACTGATAGAACTCCAATAACATTTCTAGAGAAGAAGATCTCGAGGCCATCTTCTTTTCAGACGCCTAGGAGGATTATTAGGTAATGAAGGACAAGCCAGGTTAGAAACAAGTGGATTTGGGTGGCTGAGAAGTTTATTATAGAAGGAACGGTATCTGGTTCTGGCCAAATCGGCAACATATGGAATATTGAGGTCCTGATGGATGACTTGATTTGTGAAAAAGTAAGGAGCATTAAGGATTTTACGAACCAAAAAATTTGAAATTTTTATATTAAGATACGTAGAATTCGAAGATTTTATAAAAAACAAACCAAAAATTGACCTATATAATTTTTTTTTTGCTCTGTTACGATGATGTAATGATTTTATATTGTTTGACATTTATTTTTAAATAATTCAAATAATAAATTATTGTGATCTAGTTTATAATATTTTAAAGTCTAATGCTATAAACGGACCTACCCTAACATTTTGCAACAAGTTGGTAGGTTATAGTAAAACATAACCTGACCACCCGTGTAGTGAAAACTTAGTTGATAAATCTTCCAAAGAACGTTTCTACAAAATGGTTTGATATTTCTATCTTAAATAGTTATTTTAAAACACTATATAATATTAACTTAAAAAGTTCTTTTAAATCTTAGACAAATTACATAACTCTTTGTTGTCATAAAATGTAACATTCGTTTACCATAACCTCCTTCTGTCAATGAGTTTATCTGACACGTTATTTTGCTATATTAAATTAAAGTAATATTGGTAAAAAACTTATCATTAAACTTTAAAATATAGACCTTTCTATTTTACAATAGGATAGATTTTTCTCTGTAACTTACGTTTAATTAATTAATTAAGGATTAGGAAGTTGTAAGCATAATGAAAAGATATTTATTAATTCTTGTGTGTGATCACATTATATCTAAATTTCATATTGCCTTCTTTGATGCTTTGATGTTTTACTTAACAGACATTCTATAAGTTTATTGTTAAATGTTAACGATTTTAAGGCTACATTTCGTTCAAATTATCTAAATAATGTGTAATTCAAGTTGTTTAACTATTTAACTTAAAAGCTTTGAAGTTATGTTTTCATACACCAGAGATGGTTAATAATTAGCTATAGTTAAAACTAATAGCTACAGTTGCCATGGATAAGACTCTTATACATGAATGAACCATTGATAAATATTGTATCCATGGCAACTGTAGCATTTAATTTCAACTATTAACTAATTTTTGCCCAACTCTGTCATGCTCCTCCAGTAGATTTTATATTTTATAGTTTATTAATTTCAAAATTAATAATAACAACGAAAATAAAAATAAAATACAACTTACAATGGTTGTACAGAAAAATAAAAATTATTTTACATTGAACAATTTCTGCCAATTCTTATTATTCTATAATTTTACTTAAATAAATTAATTGCATTTTTAATTCTTATAAAAGCAGGTATATTAAAAAAAATTAATTTACTTGAAATTAAATTTGCAGCTCAACCTCTAGGAGATAATCATATTTTACCGCTGCTATTAAAATCGAAGTACAATACTTTGGAATTAATCTTTCAGTTTTATAGCATGGAATTTCTTTTTTATTCCATCAACATGATAATAAAGAAACTTAAAACAATAAAAGAAAACTAAACAAGGAATAATACAAAGTTCCATCGAAATGTTAATATTATTTTAATTAAAAATTACCGGTGATGCGGCGAGAGGGATGCGCTGGGATCTTTTGAGCTCTGCTCTGCCCCTCACATGTGGGGGATAGAGTGGGCTCAGGCATCCTCAGGTCGATTGTGTAAATATTGTATATATTATTTTATCATTATGTTATTTTATTTATTTATTTTTCATACAGATAGTTTGATGTTCATTTTGTTTATTCTTTTCTTTGTATATATTTTAAGAGAGTTTTATTTTAGTATGTATGAGATCATTCATCACTATTACCTATTGCCCACATCTGTGTGGCAGATTGTAGTATCTATCAATAAATAAATCTACCAATTTAAAAAAAAAAAAAAATTAAAAAGAATATTTGATTTCATTCTGTAGATAAGAATGTAAAATATGAGTTACACTTTTTTTATTACGTGGCTGTTATCAACAAAAAATATTTAATTTTCATAAATAAGATTAACAAAATGGAATGGAAAGTATGTATTTAATTTGTTTTAATAATAATCAAAAGTCCTCTCAATAAGTAATTAAAATTAAAAACAATATAAAACTTAAAGTAACTACTTAAAATATACTTGCAATTGAGAAAACAGAATTATAACAATTAAAATTAAAAACAATATAAAACTTAAAGTAACTACTTAAAATATACTTGTAATTGAGAAAACTTAGAATTATAACAATTAAAATTATAAATTATAGGATCCATTCAATTCAAACCCACAAGGAATATGAAATAACCAGGATTGCGCAGTGGTTGCAATCCGACCAGAAAAAAATAATTAATTTTTATAGTTTATTTATACCATTAAAGAGAACACTAAACATTATGTAGGTTTGGTTTTGCATTCTGATTACTCACTAAGCCTTATACTGGAATTGAAAGAAAAATGTTATAGGAAGATAGACCGAGTGGCGGTCAATAAAGGTATCAAAAGGGGTATTCATGATGTTGTGATAAATGTAAAATGTTTTACCATGTTAAATGTTATAAGTATAGGATTGTGAGCAGTCCTATTTAAAGTCATGTTAAATACATAAGAGCTCCTAGCGGATTTACTAGCAACTTGTTTAGTAACCTTTCCTGTCAAAACTTCATGTTATTGTTTACTTCAATTTATTACATGCCTAAAATAAGTGGAAAGTAGAAGTGTAAAAGTTTAGCTACTGATTGTATTTTTTAAAAAGTCCAAAACACAAGACAAAAGAAAAAAACAAAACAAAATACAAACTACGAGTTAGTAACCTAACACGACAACAAATAAAACAAGCTCAGCTGGTCTGTTGATGCTGACGTGACGTCATTCTCCATTTAACAAACCTAGTAATAGACTTTCAGCCATGTTACATGTTATATTGTTTTAACATGGTAAAAGAAGGAAGTATTTCTCCATTTAACATAAGTTTTTCCATTTAACACGTTTTAACATGTTAAACTAAAGATCATGAATACCCCTAAAATAGTAGAAGAAAACTATTTATTGTTAACCAACGGTTCGCTCCACTTTGCAAAGCTTTGTCTGGGCTGGATGAAAAACAAGATATAAACATTGTAAGAATTTAAAGAACATTAAAATACAAAAAACATTTCAAAACATTGTTTTGTTTATAAACTATTTAAAATAAATAATTTAAAGAAGTATACAATATACTTCCTTAAATTATTATTATTTATTTTATATATGATGTTTTTATTTTTTATTTTAATGTCCTGTCAATTCTTACAATATTTGTATCTTGTTTTTTATTTAGCTCTGACGAAGCCCTGCTATGTGGGACGAAACGTTGGTTAACAATAAATAGTTTTCTTCTACTATTTTGATACATTTATTGAGCGCCACTCGGACTATCTTCCTATAACATTTTTCTTTCAATTCCAGTTAGTGAGTAATCAGAATGCAAAACCAAACCTAAATAATGTTTAGTGTTCTCTTTAACTGTATAAGTAAACTATAAAAGTTAATTATTTTTTTCTGGTCGGATTTCAACCACTGCGCACTCCTGGTTATTCCAGAATCCTTGTGGGTTTGAATTGAATGGGTCCTACAATTTATAATTTTAATTGTTATAATTCTAATTTTTATCAATTGCAAGTATATTTTAAGTAGTTACTTTAAGTTTTATATTGTTTTTTATTTATTTTAATTACCTAATGAGTATACTTTTGATTATTAGTAAAACAAATTAAATACATACTTGCCATTCTAATTTTGTTTTATTACATTCCATTTTGTTAACAATAGTTTCTTGATACCTTTATTGACCGCCACCCGGACTATCTTCCTACAATCTACTTCATACGGTCAAATATCATTTTCGAACAAAAACTATAAACTTAATAGTAGTTGAAGTAAACTTAAGATAATTACTGTAATATATATAAAAAATCAATTATTGCGATTATGTAATTATTATAATTAAAATGAAATAATTTATAATAAACTTAAAAGAATAACATTAGAAAAGAATATATTAAAAAATAATGCAATTATCAAACGCGGTATATTTGTATTTTCTATTATGGAATTTATTTAAATACTCCAATATACTTCAGATTCGGACAAATATTGTCAATGCTTGAAAGAAGAACGAACCTGTGCACTTTGCTGAGCCTCTTAATTAATATAATAAAAATAATTATTATTATGGTGTGGCAGAGGGTTGCTCATTGGTAAGACTCTGTGCTACCAAGGACCTGGGTTACCTGTGAGTCAGTCCTGTGGGTTCGGGAGCCCTCCAGGGTCCACCTACCCTTGTATAACCGTTGGTCTAGTAACAGTACTTCCTTACAAAGTACTGCACCAATAACCCTTCGTGGGTTGTAGCGGTACAGATTTTATTTTATTATTATTAAATTCTCTATTAGTATTCTTATTAAATTATAAAATTAATGATAATGATAAGTTCATAATCTTAATTTTTTAAAGATTTTAACTGTAAAGTTGTATAAAAAGGTTTTGGAGCTCCTTCCTCAAGTCAGTTCCAGTAACTCGGACGTCTCTGTCATCCAGCGCCTCTTCATCCAATAGTGCAAGAGCCCAAGAGGACAAAAAAGGCAGTTATTTCACCCCAATTTTTGATTACTTTAATGAAAACTATGTATAATTAATAGTCAAAATTGATGAGTCTGCCAAGTATAGGTAGAGGGAATACAAAATGGCG
>NW_027110130.1:495095-496224 GCF_000696795.3 Halyomorpha halys
GTAGGAGTAATAGTTTACATGAAATTTGCTAAAATAAATTGATTTATAGTTGTTCGGACAAACAATAAAAACTACTACTCCTACGAAGATAAGTGTCATAACCTACTTTATAGTGAGTTAAATTTCATTTATTTTCAGTGTTGGCAGGCATATGTCCGTCATATGGATATAGAGATATATTTTTTCAAAAATCCTACATTTTATACGAATAACTAGAAATTAACATTTTGTGAGTTTATTTTGTCAATATAAAAACTACTACTCCTACAAAGATAAACACTATTAACTATTTTGTAGTAAATTTAACTATTTATTTTAGTAAATATCATGAAAACTACTATTCCTACGAAAGTAAAGTTCAGAGACTTCTTTATAGTCCATTAAACTAGCTTTAATTTGAGTGATAATAGATATTTGTACGTCACATAGTTCCTGAGATATAGATTTCTCAAAATAAATTAACTAACTACTAATCTTTCAGTAGATTTTTAAGAAATTTTGCTTTATAAAAAGCTATATCTCGAGAACTATTGGACGTAAATAGCTCTTTAAGTGCTAATATTTCAGCAAATTTACTCTTCTTTAAATAATGTTCTCTTAGACTTTCTAGTGTTGTTGGTAGTTTTTAAGATATAGAGCTCCGAATGAAAAATTAATGTTTTTTTAAGGTTTCAAAGCAGCCGCCATTGTTTATTCCCCCTACCTATACTTGGCAGAATCACTCAATTTTGACTACTAATTAATTATACCTAGTTTTCATTAAAGTAATCAAAAATTGGGGTGAGATAACAGCCTTTTTTTCTTCCCGGCTCTTGTACTAATTCAGTTTACAATTTTACTCCCGGACATCATCATTTGAGTGAAGTTCGAGGAAGAAGAAGAAGTTTTAGATAAGCTGGTAAATCCTAGAAGACCTAATAACCGATTGTCTAATTACCCATTATTTCCCAGATACAAACATCTTACTTTTATAAAACATCTCTCCGAAACTTTTAATGAAAAAAACATAAATGATTGGAGAAGTTTGTCAGGGGGGGGGGTGCGGTTAGCAAAGAACAACATAAATAAACAAAACCATATTTATTTATTTTATGCCGACGTTTCGACCTGAGTTTCAGGTCTTCATCAG
>NW_027110130.1:496844-507580 GCF_000696795.3 Halyomorpha halys
AACTAGGGGGTTTGAGTGGTTAGAGAGTTTATAATGGAAGGAGTGATATCTGGTTCGGGCTAGATCGGTTACATAGGGAACATTAAGGTCTTTATGAATGATTTTATTTGTGACAAAGTAAGGAGCATTGAGGATTTTACGAAGGATTTTGGATTGCCTCGAACTCAAATTTGATTTTGAGAACCCACTTTTTTTCACGATTAAGATTAACAAGACTACAACAAAAATTAAAATACCTCGAGGTGCTATACATTTCGGAAAACTTCATAAATTTGAAATCGGATTCCCAAGACATCCATAATTATTTTTTCCCAAACAATAGGCATATTAAACAAATAGTTCTCATTTCTCATTTATAGCATAGATTTCAGATAAATATATTTTGTTTGAACAGGGCAGGAAAAATATTTTATTTTTGTATTTAAGAATTTTTGAGGGAAAAAAATAAATCTTACTTATTTTTTTATTTAAGACATTTGTTTTCGCCTATATTACAGTTAGCGACTTTCTTAATTTAAAACAAATTTGATTCTTTTTATCTCTCAACATTTATTCTTTAAAATTTTTCTAACGTTTCGACCCCCAGGCCATTCTCAAGGATATCTACAAATTTTTTTTTATATTTATATAACAATTACATTATTTCCTTTAACTACACACTGATTTCTTTGGCCCTACCTTCATATTGATGCCATTTCCTTTTTCAAATCTTAAAAATGCAGGATAATTGCCTTTGTCCCATCTTTAAATAAATTAATCATTAAAATAATAACATTATAAAATTTTGTTTTTTAAAATAGATTTCTTACTTACATAACCTTTTCTAAAAAAAAATTTTTTTTTTAGATTTAAAACTTTTACAAAACACTTTTCTTCCTTCACTTATCATTTACAATTTAAAACAGAACCTACCTCCAACAGGTTAGGACTCTGTTATCACCTTATCATATAACAATAATTTTTTTTTTATCATTAATTTACATTTTTAATATAATTTAATTAACATTCATTACTAATTATTCTGCTTATAACACAAACATTTTTTAATATATTTAAAATCCAGCGACTATCAGTAAGCGACTTTATTAATACAAGAGCCCGTGAGGAGAAAAAAGGCAGTTATATCACTCCGATTTTTGACTCCGATACTTAAATGAAAACTATGTATAATTACTGGTAAAAATTGAGTCTGCCAAGTATAGTTAGAGGGATAAAAAATATCAGCTGTTTCAAAACGTTAAAAAATTAATTTTTCATTCGGAGCCCCATATCTTTAAAACTACCAACAACACTAGAATACTCGGCCATCGAGTGGTTCAAATTCACAATTATACCAACATGCTCGAAAACTTGGGAAAAACTATTTTCTTTATATGGATGTCGGGTCACGTGGGGATCACTGGAAATGAACTGGCGGACATTGCAGCTAAACAAGCACTTGCTCTTCCGGGTCAGGGCGTGCCATTCTGACACCACAAGAAATAAGTCTTCCGATGAAAAATGAAATATCATCTAGTTGGCAAGCCATGTGGGATGGAAGCCCGCCAAGCAAATTAAAAACCATTAAACCATGGATCACATCAAACCGTTCCAATCGCAGGGAGGAGGTAGCTATTGCCAGATTGAGAATAGGTCATACGAGTTTAACTCATAGATATCTGATTAGTAAGCAGCGACCTTCAAAATGTCAATACTGCAACAGTGTACTTACGATCAGTCACATATTTGAGAAATGTCATTTTTATTCCGTGAACTTGAGTAGATTGGAAGTAGGACCGAGTGTATCGGAAGCTCTGAATGATGACCAGAAGAACGTGGAAATGGCTTTTGTTCTCTTAAAAAGAAATGCCCTTTTGAATAATATTTAAACCAGAAAATCTGTTATACGAAATAAAAATTACCAAAAGAAGTAATTATTTAAAGAGAAAAATAAAGTGAAATAGAATTATAAATATAAATGAAATAGAAATATAAAGCGCGAAACATGGGCGTTGATGACCTCAGGGTTTTATGCCCTAAAGCCCCAGATAACAACAACAACTAGAAAGCCTAAGAGAACATCATTTAAAGCAGAGTAAACTTCCTAAAATATGAGCCCTAATAGAGCTATTTACGTTCAATAGTTCTCGAGGTATAGCTTTTTAAAAGCAATATTTCATAAAAAAAATCCACTGAAAATCAGTAGTTGTTGAATTTATTCTGAAAAATCTATATCCCAGGAACCATGAGACATATAGTTGTCTGACAGTGCTCAAAATATATCTAATTTAACGTACTATAAAGTAGTTTATGACGTTTATCAATGTACTTTTCATGATATTTGTCAAAATAAATGCACAAAATTTTGATTTCTAATGGTCTGGACAATTTTTCTTTATTTATGAAAACATATATCTCGGAAATAAGATTTGCAATACCGGGATACTGAAAATTGGCATTTTGAGCCTTTTGTACTAATTGGCCGAAACTTTGGACTTTTAAAGAAATAAAGAGTGTTTTGAGACATAAATAGGATACAATTTATTTCATTTAAACCATAAACACCAGTTTCAAGAAAGTCAAAAGATTATAAATAAAGTTAGTAAAATTATTAAGTTCAGATTAATTAGTCGTAAAAATTAATAAATCATTGTTATTATGATTATTTAAGTACGGCTATTTTACTCTTCTAATATTTTTAACTTATCCTGTGTAAATGGAAATAAATATACAGTTTTATTGCAAATACTTATTGAAATTATACTGCATGTTCTACTTCTATTGTTTATTATTTAATATCAATTAATATTTAATTTATTAATTTGACACGCCTTCTTTAATTCTAATCGATATTTATAAAGTTTTGGAGATGACCGTTTCTGTTTGGGAAGGCGTTAAAATCACTAACTTACCAAGTACAAATTACTGAATAACAATTCTATTATTAACTGAACAATTTCAAAATTGTTCCCTATAATTATCCGACTATAATGAATATCATGAATCATATATATTCGTTTTATTAGATTACAAAAAATTTTTTGGGTGTTGTAAATTATATTTTTTATAAATAGAATATGGTCCGGATGCCGTCAAATCAAACTCAAATATTTTGTACTATTTTTATTTGAGCCAACGTTTCGCCCCACGTGAGTCAACTATCACTTTGATTTCTGTAAAAACAGCCCTGACGAAGCACTGCAATGTGGGGCGAAACGTTGGCTCTGATAAAAATAGTACAAAAAATTACTATTTTATTAATTATTTTATTTATTCTTGTTTGAGAGTGGTTTAGTTTAATCTTAATTTAAAACAAATTTGATTTTTTTTTTTTCTCACAACATTATTCTTTACAACTTTTCCAACGTTTCGACCCTCAGGCCATTCTCAAGGATACCTTCATATTGATGTCATTTCCTTTTTCAAATCTTAAAATGCAGGCTAATTGCCTTTGTCCCATATAACCTTTTCTAAATAATTGTTTCCTAGATTTAAACCTTTTATAAAACACTTTTCTTCCCGTTTTTTTTTTTAAACCGTTTTTAAGTTGCAAATGTGAATGAAGGAAGAAAAGTGTTTTATAAAAGGTTTAAATGTAGGAAAAATTATTTAGAAAAGGTTATATGGGACAAAGGCAATTAGCCTGCATTTTTAAGATTTGAAAAAGGAAATGATATCAATATGAAGGTATCCTTGAGAATGGCCTGAGGGTCGAAACGTTGGAAAAGTTGTAAAGAATAAAGTTGAGAGACAAAAAGGATCAAATTTGTTTTAAATTAAGAATTTCTATTTTAGTTTAATTTGACCGCACCCGAAACTTATACCATTTATTAATACACAGGGTCAATCAGTAATCTTCCAGTATGATATGTTTTATATCTATAAATAATTGACCGTATAATTTCAAATTATGAAGAAGATGATCAGGGAAGAGGTCAAAGGGGAACAAATAGTTAAAACTATTTATTTTCCGACGTTTCGCCCCACTTTGTAGGGCTTCATCTAGGTTAAAAATATACAAAAACAACTAATAATATTTTTATACACTAGAATAATAAGATAAAAAAAACTAAATTAAGTTAGGGTTCAAATTATGTAACAATAAGTTAAATGAAATATATTAACGTAAAAGAAACAGTGATAAAAATATTAAAAAATACGGAAACTATAAGTTTGATGAACAGAAGATCTAATAACACGTAAAAAAAGAAAAACATAACTAACGTAACTGACGACATGCCAAGATTTTGTAGAGTGTATACGTAGAAATGGATGCAGAGAATTTTCGGATGCGTATATGAAATTTAAAACTTTTAACGAGTCTTTAATTATTGTCATATTGTTCCGGAGGTAAGGTTATTATTATTAACCCATGTATGAATATTAAATAAAAATTAAACCGTAAAGGTGGTCTTTGATGAATTTCGGCGTATTCTTAAACCATTTCGAGTTTTCGCTGCACGATTTTCACACCAAATTCTGCGATTTTTTACTGCACATAAATCATATCTTTAGTCTCGAGTTTTTGTGGGTCCGGTTAGGTATACAGCTATTACCATATAAGCAACATTCATAGTCAAGTTCATTAACAATCCATAAGAACTTCCAAGTTGACATGCAAGTAGTTACATCCCTTCCCATAGGAATGGTTGGAAGTTTCTTAAAATTAAATTAATCTTTCTTAAAAGTTATTGTTTAGAATCTAATAATACTTTTTTATTGATAAATAAAGTGAGTTTTTTTTTTTCAATTTAATTTGAAAAACAATTGAAAATCAAAATCATGAGATAGTTGAAAATGGAGTTCTAGTTCTAGAAATCTCTAGGTTTTCGATCTCGACCTTTGACCTTCCAATCTTTTAAAAGGTCAGCTTTTAAGTAACACAGACTGAGGATGATTTCTAGCCAGTCACTTCTAGAACGGAGATAAATCAAAATTTAATAATATTTTATATTACAATAATATATACCTTAATTATAAGGTCTACAGATAAATTAAAAATCATATAATTATCAGTAAAATGTTTGAATGATGATATAAAACAAATTTATCTTTATATATGTAAAATTAATTAATATTTTGTTTCCTTATTGAAGTTAAATAAAAACTAAATCCATAAAAAAGTAGAAATTAATAACTGAAAACACTAAGCTACTATTCTCTTTTTTATTATTGAAAAATAAGTAAATTATTTTCGAATCTTTAATTTTATAAATAATTAATATTTCTCCAGTGAATATAATAATATTTTCTCCTTATATATATATATTTTCTGCCGTCACTTATCTTCTCATCATTAAATAACATATTTCTGCTTTAAATTATTGACTTACTGGAGGATTAAAATAAATTTCAATAAATCCCACCAAATAAAATTTACCCTTCGTCGTAAACCTTCGTCTTGCCCTACAGTATCTTTTAATAATACCCCACTTATTCCTGTTGAACAGGTCCGTTACTTAGGACTAAATCTGGACAAACGATTGACATGGAATCCTCATACAAGACTGAAAAGACAAGAAACTGCTCGTAGATTCCGACTATTACAACATTTACTATACAAACGGTCCAAACTTCCAATCCATTACAAAAGACTGATCTACATGACTATTATAAGGCCTATTTGAACATACGGAGTTGAGCTATGGGGCTCCACTAAACCATCTAATTCCTCTCGAATCCAATCCTTACAGTCCAAAATCCTTCGTAAAATCCTTAATGCTCCTTACTTTGTCACAAATCAAATCATCCAATGACCTCAATGTCCCCTATGTTGCCGATTTGGCCAGAACCAGATACCAATCCTTCCATAATAAACTTCCCAACCACCCAAACCAATTCGTTTCTAACCTGGCTTCTCCTTCACTACATAATAATCCACCTAGACGTCTGAAAAGAAGATGGCCTCGAGATCTTCTCCTTTAGAAATGTTTTTGGAGTTCTATCAATGGGTAGATTCTCCACATCTTTTTATCATGTCATAATATCACCTACAGCAAATTTACTTGATGTGTATATATGTATACAGTTGTAAATATCAATAAATAAATTATAAAAAAAAAAAATGTTGACAAAGTGCTACCAATGGATAGTTTCTCTACACGCCTGTAACATTCCGATTTAACTTAGATCAGATTTACTAAATGCATTATAATGCACAGTTGTAAATAGCAATAAATAAAAATTAAAAAAAATTATTGACTAATTGAAAGCATTGTTTTTAATATATGCTTTCACTTTTTCTTTTTTTTTTTTTAATATTTGTTGTTTATGTGTTTTAGTTAAAATTGCGCACAGGCTTAGACAGGCAGATATTTTTTTCATTGTCTATGTCTTATAATTATTTTAATATATCAATTTTTTTATTAAATTACTTTTTTTAATTGATCTACTCATTAAAGCATTTCTTTTAACTGACTTTTTGTTTTGTTTTTTTCCTAAATTTATATATTGATTTTTTTTTTTTAATTTATGTGTTTTTCTGTATAAACTGATGTACTGCGATGACTATTATATGGCTTTGTTTTGACTACACATTGCTGTCCAACGATAAATTTGTTTATAATTATGAGAAATAGTTGACCATGGATGAAGAATGAGGAGAAGATGGTTGGGGATGCGGTCAATGATAAACACAAATAAGTTCGATTAACCTATTTTTAATGTGCCAACGTTTCGGCTAGAGTTTCTAGCCTTCTTCAGGGCTGTTCGTTGGAAAATCAAACGCCTCATGTATTATAAATTTGTTTAATTTGTTTAACGGATCGAACATGAATAGCGCATCACTGAAAAGGGGAGGTTTGAGAGACTGAGATAAGAAGAATAAAATTGTCAAGTTAACGAAATAAAATTTAATTTATAATCTTAAACACTTTCTTGAGAATGGTTAATTTCGTTAAAATAAATAATTTACTTTCTATCCATTTTAATCTCAACATATTTTATTTTTCTTAAAAGTCCGACGTTTCGGCCAATCCGGCCATCCTCAGGGACAATCTACTACAAAACAGCTTTTATTATTTGTATGTTCCTCAAACATTTCAAATTACTTAACATTATTATTTATAATTTATCTTACCTTAATACAATTTTGGAACTAAATGATTTAGAAACTCAACTCCATGCAGGCTACTCTGCCCAGGTCAAAACAACGATTTCTATGAAACAATAAAACATTAGGTTAACATATTTTTTTGTTAATAAGTATATCCCATATTATATCTAATTACCTAATTAGTCAATATTCAAATTAAAACAAAAGTTTTGTAGTAGATTGTCCCAGAGGATGGCCGGACTGGCCGAAACGTCGGATTTTTAAGAAAAATAAAATGTGTTGAGACTAAAATGGATAGAAATTAAATTATTTATTTTAACCAAATAAAATTGTTAAATAAAAAAAAAATAAATAAAACCAAATATTTGGGGTTAGTATTGTATTTAATATTTGTAGTATGTATATTTGTAGACAAGTATTGATTGTGAAGGAAAAACAAAAGAATTAAATGTTATAACATGTGAATATATATATATATTGTGTATATGTCCGATCACGGATTGATTGGTGTGCTGTGTATTGTAGCAACCCGATGTATTTGAGCGGCATGGCTAAATAAAGCATTTCTCCTAAATACATTTCATTCATTTATTCATGCAATTACTTTCTTTATACATTCACGGATGCAAGGAGTTTCTACATGTTGACATGCATTAATACTAGGGATGCAATGTACTTGAAGGAGCCGAAAAATGCAGTGGATGGCATTCGACAATTACACTGAGTTTTAGTATTTACCGCCCTCTCTAACAACCCAAAATGTTTTTAAATAGATACCTAAGTACATTTCGATTTGTCTTAATTGCATCACTACATGTGGTGTAACAACTTGTAACATATATTCCTGGCCCTAAATCCTTCTGAAGTCCTTTAGCGCTGTTGATCGCAAACCAACAAAAAGCTCCCCAAAATGATCTTATCATGTTGAAGATTTGTCTAAAAATAGCTATTTATCCCTAAAGAAAAATCTCCATACCCACACAGATTATTCTTCTTATACTCCATATCCTTCTTTCACTGACCATTCCTTTGAACCTCCTTATTGAACTAGAAAGCGCCTAGGCAACCTTCCTTGTTATGGAAATCTACAGGAATATTGCAACATATCAGAAACCTTACAAATATTTATCTAAAAATCATGAAAAGTTCCTTCAGTTATCTTTCATAAGTTAGCCCTCGTAGTTGATATTCAGATCAACTTTGGATAAATTATCATTGCTACTGCTATATAATAAGTAAGCTGAGATTTCATTCCAGTACCCACCCGCTCTGATCACAATATACTACTTTGCACGGTAGTCATCCTCTTTGTAAACCATGGTATTCGTAACCTAGTTTTTCTATAAAAATTTTTATTTGTTTAAAAAAAATATTAAACTGAAATTTCCCTTTCAATTTTTATTTTATTTTTTTAATATTAATTGCTATTTACAACTGTACATTATAATACATTTAGTAAATCTGATCTAAGTTAAATTGGAGTGTTGCAGGCGTGTAGAGAAACTACCCATTGGTAGCGCTCTAATGACATTTTACATTAGCTGGTTTCGTGGCCATCTTCTTTTCAAGCGTCTCGGAGGATTGTCAGGAATGGAAGAGGATGCAAGATTAGAAACTAAGGGGTTTGAGTGGTTAGAGAGCTTATAATGGAAGGAGTGATATCTGGTTCGGGCTAGATCGGGTACATAGAAAACATTAAGGTCTTTATGTATGATTTTATTTGTGACAAAGTAAGGAGCATTGAGGATTTTAAGAAGGATTTTGGATTATAAGGATTGAATACGAGAGGAATTCGAAGGTTTAGTGGAGCCCCAAAGCTCAACTTCATATGTTCAGATTGGCCCTGTTACAGTCATGTAGATCAGTCTTTTGTAATGTGTTGGAAATTTAGACCGTTTGTCTAGTAAGTGCTGTAATAGTTGAAATCAACGTACAGTTTCCTGTCTTTTCAGTCTGGTGTGAGGATTCCAGGTTAATCGCTTGTCCAAATGTAGTCCAAGGTAGCTGATCTGTTCGACAAGGGTAAGAGTAACATCATTAAATGAAACTGTAGGGCAGTCAGTAGGTTTACGACGAAGGGTAAAGGTGGTTTGATTGAAATCTATCAATGAGAAAGGAACGAATGATGAGAAAGTATGTAGGAGGTAGGAATTTACGGAGTTTGTAAAGCAGTCCCGGGTGCCGTACTCGATCAAAAGCCAGATTGTGTGTAAATACGTTGTAAATCTTAATACTTATTTAACTTCAGTAGTTTATTTTTTATTTGACATAGTACCAAATATATTTTTATAAAGACATCATATGTCTGAGTAATTAAATGGCTCTGATAAAAATTCTTTAATGAAGATTAAATTTATAGGTTATGTAGTACTATTTATAGCTTATGAAGTACTATTTATAGGTTATGTAGTACTATTTATAGGTTATGTAGTACTATTTATAGGTTATGTAGTACCATTTATAGGTTATGTAATACTATTTATAGGTTATTACTATAATAGTGTTATAGTAGGAAAAAAACACTATTATGTACCATAGTTGGGGAACTATGAAACTAATAGGTAAAATAATCATGGATACGATATTTATTTTATCAATGGTTCATTCATGAATAAGGGTCGTATCCATGGCAATTTTAGCTATTAGTTTCATAGTTGCCCAACTTTAGTATATACAACTATAGCTAATTTTTGTCCATCATTAATATAACATTTCCTTTAATAATTATCCCACGAATTCAATTGTGGAATTGTGAGGTTTTGCATACTACAAGACCCCAAGAGGACAAAAAACTGAGTTATATCATCCCAAATGTTTTATTACTTTAATGAAAACTATGTATAATTACAAGTAAAAATTGCCAAGTATAGTTAAGGAGTTTCAGAACGTTAAAAAAAAATTAATTTTTCATTCGGAGCTCCTTATCGTTAATACTACCAACTACTTAATACTACTTTTTAATAATTTATTTATTGTTATTTACAATTTATACACATATATACAACAAGTAAATTTGCTGTAGGTGGCATAGTGACATGATAAAAACATGTGGAGAATCTACCCACTGATAGAACTCCTATAACATTTCTAGAGGAGAAGATCTCGAGGCCATCTTCTTTAAAGACGCCTAGGAGGATTATTAAGTAATGAAGGGGAAGACAGGTTAGAAACAAGTGGATTTGGGTGGTTGAGAAGTTTATTATGGAAGGAATAGTATCTGGTTCTGTTCAAATCAGCAACATAGGGAACTTTGAGGTCCTGATGGATGATTTGATTTGTGACAAAGTAAGGAGCTTTAAGGATTTTACAAAGGATTTTGGACTGTAAGGATTGTATTCGGGAGGAATTTGATGGTTTAGTAGAGCCCCAAAGCTCAACTCCGTATGTCCAGATAGGCCTTATAATAGGTCATGTAGATCAGTCTTTTGTAATGTATTGGCAATTTAGACCGTTTGTCTAGTAAATGTTGCAATAGTCGGAATCTACGAGCAGAGTTTCTTGTCTTTTTTTCTTGTCTCTATTTAGTCTTGTATGAGGATTCCATGTCAATTGGACGTACAGATATCTATTATCACTCAAATCAAAGCTAGTTTAATGTACTATAAAGTAGTTTATGACGTTCATCTTAGTAGGAGTTGTAGTTTTCATAATTGTTGTTGGCTTAAGGGCGTAAAACCCTGAGGTCATCAACGCCCATGTTTCG
>NW_027110130.1:507855-519635 GCF_000696795.3 Halyomorpha halys
TATGAGTTAACTCGTATGACCTATTCTCAATCTGGCAATAGCTACCTCCTCCCTGCGATTGGAACGGTATGATGTGGTCCATGGTTTAGTGGTTTTTTTATGGTTTTTAATTTGCTTGGCGGGCTTTCATCGCACATGGCTTGCCAACTAGATAATATCTCATTTTTTATTGGAAGACTTATTCCTTGTGGTGTCAGAATGGCCGTGCCCTGACCCGGAAGAGCAAGTGCTTGTTTAGCTGCAATGTTTGCCAGTTCATTTCCAATGATCCCCACGTGACCCGGCATCCATATAAAGAAAACAGTTTTTCCCAAGTTTTCGAGCATGTTGGTATAATTGTGAATTTTTATGATCACCGGGTGTTTCGGGTAAACGATCTTCATGGCTTTTAGTGAACTTGAAGAGTCGGTAATGATAACTATGTTATCATTTCAGTTTTCATAATATATGGCAAAACAAATTCACAAAATGTTGATTTCAAGTTGCTCAAATTAAAGGTAGTTATGTAATATAAAGTGGTTACAATTTTGTATTTGATCAAATAAACTTACAGAATGTTGATTTTTAATTAGGGCAAAATTTTTGGTTTTATAAAAAAATATATATCAGTAAATGTACGTAGGTGTCTGCCAGCACTAAAATTAAGGCTGATTTAATGTACTATAGTCTGATGGTTCTTAAGATATAAATTTTCCAAAATAAATTTACTACTTACAGATTTTACACTATGTGGAAAAAACTTTTCGGGAAAACTGTATCTCGGGAACTATTGAACGTAATGAGTTCTATTAGGGCTCATATTTTATCAAATTTACTCTACTTTAAATGATTTTACATTAAGTTTTTTTTAGTGGTTTTTGTATTTTTAAAGATCCAAAGCTACGAATGAAAAACATTTTTTTTTAAGTTTTGAAACATTTTTTCTTCTTCTATACTTAGTGTAAAATTAATGAAGAATTGGGTGGAAATAACTGACTTTTTCTCCTCTTCGGCTCATGCACTTTTTATATTTTACCATTTTAATTTATTTTTGTGTACTTTTTATTTTCTTACTTATATATTTCCTTAATAAAATTTATTTAATTTACTACGAAGATAAACATTATAAACTACTTTCTAATACATTAAACTACACTTAATTTGAGTGCTAATAGATACCTATACGTCTAAATGTGCCTGAGATATAGGTTTCCCGAAATAAATTCACCATGTACTGATTTTTAGAGAATTTTTTATGAAATGTTTGTTTTTAAAAAACTATATCTCAGGAATCGTTAAAGGTAAATATTATGGCTTAAATTCTAGCAATTTTTTATACTCTAAATTATGTTTGATTAGGTTGTATATAGTTGGTGGTGTTAACGATAAGAAGCCCCGAATCAAA
The DNA here is from genome assembly GCF_000696795.3 of Halyomorpha halys. Taxonomy (NCBI): domain Eukaryota; kingdom Metazoa; phylum Arthropoda; class Insecta; order Hemiptera; family Pentatomidae; genus Halyomorpha; species Halyomorpha halys. The sequence continues at coordinate 509,240 of NW_027110130.1, forward strand.
TATGTATTTTTTCTTTTTATGTTCTAAAACAGCCGCCATTTTCCTTAACTTGGAAATTTTAACTAGTAATTATACATATTATTCATTAAAATAAAGCAATAAAAAATTGGGGATGATATAAATAATTTTTTATCCTCTTGGGCTCTTGTAGTATGCAAAAATTACGCAATTAATTTAATAGGACAATTATTTAGGGAAATGTTATACCTATGTACTAGAGATGCGACATCGACAAAAAAACATCGATGTTCAATACTAAAACATCTATGTTAAAAAAACATCGACAAAAAAACATCGATGTTTTTTTTTAACCATTTCAGTAACATACGCCTGCCCCGGCCAGTCAGAAGTGCTTTTTCAATCAACCAATAGAACATGAACTCCAAAAAACATCAGATTGGAACAGACCTTATGTTACTCAAATGGATGTTCAAAAACATCGATGTTTTTTCGGTAATGTATTGTAAGCAACGATATTTTAAAAAATCGATGTTTTTTGTAGTCGATGTCGTATTCTTTGATACAAAAAGCACTTCTGACTGGCCTGAGCATGATAAGAACAGACCTTATGTTTCTGAAATTGTTCAAAAACATTGATGTATTTTTGGAAAAGATTTGTATGCAATGATATTTTAATATTGAGCATAGATATTTTAAAACATGGATGTTTTTCTAGTCGTAATTTATCTTTATTACGTCTTTAGCGTGATGATTGGAGGTCCTTTTTTATCCCACCACATTTTTGATAGGAAATTGTTTATACTGTAAATTTTTTGTTATCATTTAGTTCTTTTGGAAAAAAAAAAAATTAAAAATTGGGACCAATATAAAACATCGATGTTAAAAAAACATCGGCTTAAAAAAATCGATGTTTTCAATACTTCGACATCAATGTCGCATCCCTACTATGTACATATGTAACAGAGATGGGCAAAAATTAGCTATAGTTTAAACTAATAGCTAAAATTGCCATGGATACGATCCTTATTCATGAATGAATCATTGATAAATAAATATCGTATCCATGACAATTTTTTATAATTCTGTCTAATAAAATCTGATGGTTTTGAAATAGTTGTAATTTTTATTCCCCCTAACTAAACTTGGCAGACTCATCAATTTTGACTGGTAATTATACCTAGTTTTCCATTAATTAATCGAAAATTTAAAATGAAATAACAACGCTTTATGCTATCTAGACTTTTGTCTGTGTGCATAGAGGAATGAAAAGTGGATGGAGAGTAATATGAGTTTGGAGGCGTTCTGTGTGAGAGGTGTTCAAATGCAACCTGAGAGCTCCGTTATAGAGGGATGGCTGTTGAGAGTTCCACTGTATCATGTTTTGTCCTATTGCAACACCTAGTCTATTGGCTGTTACATCCTTCGAGGAAACTCTAAAACCAATCAGAATCGTCCTACGCCATATTTCCCACTCCTAATGACCATCAACACCTTTCCTTATCCTTGGAGAGGAAAATGTCAAAACAGGAAAAATAACTCTAAAATTAAACGCAACTGTCTTCACTCTGATGATGTCAACCTGAGCCCCGCTGTATGTAATATCTGTTCAGTGCTGACCACATCTTTCGTAAATGGTGAAATTTAGAGAATTTAGTGCTTACCATCTATACCTGCTTGCCATCTAGACTATTCCTGGACTCTTGAAGAAGGGACTATGGAATTTTAACCCTTACAACGTTAGAGCATTAGTTTTTTTTTTTTTATCTTTTACTAAACTACTGATGGAATACTTACTAAAAGAAAGTATTGGGATTGCGAAAATTTTCGAATCCGAGTTTTCGATGGAAATTCATCGGACCGAGTTCAAATCATCAAGGCTTAATGTATGGGAAAAGCCTAGCTCAAAAATTAAAATACAGGGTTTCCGTGTTATTCAGGAATCTTGATCGATGGAATAATATAATCGAATAATATCGATGGAATAATATAACGCAATTCATCTTAATATTTTAGGTTCATTTTTCTCGACGAGTTATGCATTTATTAAATGGGATTAAGTGAATAATTCTTCTTTTATAATTTTCTTTATTTTAGATTAATTTTTATTAATATATTCTTATTTGAGAGTAGTTTAGTTTATTTAAAAACAAATTTGATCCTTTTTTCACAACTTAATTCTTTTCATAACCTTCCAACGTTTCGACACTCAGGTCATTTTCAAGGATACTTTTACTTTGTTGTCATTTTCTCTTTTAAAATTCTTAAAAATGCCGGCTAATTGCCTTTGTCCCATCTTTTACATTCCTTTATGTAAAAAATCTTTCCTTCAACTTTTACCAACTTAATACATAAAGAGATTAGTCCTTTTATAACTTCTGCTTCCACTGTTGAAAACACTGTCACAAATTTTTCTTTTATTTCTCTAAAAGCTGTCTTGAACACTGCCGAAAGTTTGAAAATGTAAATGAAAGAAAGAAGAGAAGTGGTTAGTACAAGTTTTAAATTTAAGAAAGAGTTATATAGAAGAAGTTATAAATGGAACAAAGGCAATTAGCCGGCATTTTTAAGAATTTTAAAAGAGAAAATGACAACAAAGTAAAGGTATCCTTGAAAATGACCTGAGGGTCGAAACGTTGGAAGGTTTTAAAAAGAATAAAGTTGAGAAAAAAAGGATCAAATTTGTTTTTAAATATCTTTATTTTATTTTATCTGTTACGACGTTTCGTGGCCATCACCCCATCAGGAGGTACTATACAACACAAATTAACGCATATCATATGCATACAACAATACAATAATTTAACTATATAAATTTATTTAAAAAAATTACTTTAACATCATTTATTATTAATTTGATCTCTTTATTTATTCTTATATATATTTATTATAAAAAGTCACACCTAAACATTATATTAACAACACTTGAATTAAGTTTATCCTGGTAATATTGATAATAATAGATTACCTCTATGCTAATTATTTCTTACTTCTATTCTGCCATACTGGAGTTTTCAATAGTCCTTTTTTCAATCAGGACAGACCTGACGAAGCCCTGCGAAGTGGGGCGAAACGTTGGTTAACAATAAATAGTTTTTTCTACTATTTTGGTACCTTTATTGAGCGCCATTCGGACTATCTTTCTATAACATTTTTTTTTTAATTCCATTATAAGGCATAGTGAGTAATCAGAATGCAAAACCCTAACTAACTAATGTCTTTTTTTTTTTGCTATTAGATAGATTTATTTATTGATAGGTAATACTGATGAATGATCTCATACATACTAAAATAAAAAAACATTTTTTAAAAAACAACTCTCTGTAAATATATACAAACAAAAGAATAAACAAGATGGACATAATCAAACTATCTGTATGAAAAATAAATAAATAAAATAGCATAATGATAAAATAATATAGTAAAAAAAAATATTTAAAAAAAACAACTCTCTGAAAATATATACAAACAAAAGAATAAACAAGATGAACATAATCAAACTATCTGTATGAAAAATAAAATAACATAATGATAAAATAATATAACGTTCTCTTTAACTGTATAAATAAACTATAAAAAATATTTTTTTTTTCTGGCCCGATTTCAACCACTGCGCAATCCTGGTTTATCCAGAATCCTTGTGAGTTTGAATTTAATTGTTTAATGTCAGTTTTGATCTTCAATCTATGCCTAAAAGATATTGGCAACAGCCATCAACATCTGCTTCATAATTTAATATAATTTATTGTTCTAATTCGAAGAATCTCCAGTAGATTTACTTAAATTAGTCCAAAAGTTCAGAAAACTCCGGTAACTTAGCAACCTGTTTCTGGTTTCTGTTCTACAGTTTTGTTTACCAGGTTACTAAGGTTTCCTGAAACGGAGATAACTGCCATAATCCGTATAACAACTTTTGACAGGCGAAGTCGATGAAAAATTTCTTCAACCGATCACATTAAAAAAATTATTCGGTCGAGGTTCGAATACTGTTTTTCCATTATTGTCTAAGCGAATAATTCTTCGAAGTATTCGTTGTCTGTCAAATCTGCTACCTCGATTTAATCCATTTTATTGAATTTGGAAAAAACGGATTATTATTATAATGGACACGCTAGATATCAGATCCAACTGGAATTATGGAAGGTTCTTTATATGGTTACCTACTGAAGTGTAAGTTTGCCCTAAATCTCATGTTACCCGGCTATCATTGGTCGGTAAAGTTATCCGCCATATTTTAAGGTTAACTTTCGTGGCGCAACAGATAATTATTGATTTGATCCGACATTTAAGTGATGGCGCAACCGGCACTAATTGTATATAAAATTTATAAATACTTTCGACATTTTCATCGAAAACCCACACTGTATTGTTACTAACATTTTCTTTTTAAATTTATAAAAAATCCTATTATGTTGTAAATTTAATTAAGAGCTATAGAGGGAGAGGCTTGAATGGCTTCAGCCCTGTAGCCTCTATATGACGCAATCTGAAACCCTATCAACTGGGCCATCGCGTTCTCTTTTACCTTTTATACCCAAAACAATAAGAAAAAAATAAATTTTCCAATTTTCTTTTAAGTTATTTTTATATATGCAGAATATATAAATATAACGTAACAGATTCGAATGAAACATTATAACTTGAATGAATTAGTATTACGTCATTCTTCAATACTTATCAAATTTAAATAATTATATAGAAGATCAGTGGGAGCTAATGGTTCAGTTGAAAGGCGCGCTAAGGATTTTACGAAGGATTTTGGACTGTAAGGATTGTATTCGGGAGGAATTAGATGGTTTAGTGGAGCCCCATAGCTCAACTCCGTATGTCCAGAAAGGCCTTATAACAGTCATGTAGATCAGTATTTTGTAATGTGTTGGAAGTTTAGACCGTTTGTCTAGTAAATGTTGTAATAGTCGGAATCGACGAGTAGTCTCCTCTCTTTTCAGTCTTGTATGAAGGTTTTGATAACTCTAAATAATAACTTTATGAAGTTTGGTCTTAATTGTTTGAGCAGTTTTCCTTTGAAATGCTGATGTTTTTAATTCTCCTCTATTTTGTTTCTTGGCTGCTAACAGCAGATTAATATTTCATAAAACCTTCTTTGAATTCTACATAACAACTGAAGAAGTTACATCAGAATATGTAGGATCGTTCTCTCCTTTTGATTAGTAAAAAAACAGACAAATAATAATAGGGGTATTCATGATGTGTTAAATGTAAAATGTTTTACCATGTTAAATGTTATAAATATAGGATTGTGAGCAGCCCGATTTAAAGGCATATTAAATGCATAAGAGCTCTTAGCGGATTTTCTGAGCAACTTATTTTGTAACCTTTCCTTCCAAAACTTCTTTTTATTGTTTATTACCATGTTTTGATGAAATTAATTTATTACACCATGCCTGAAGATAAAGTTGTGTGAAAAAATGGCCCCACAGTGCCTTGTTGATCTTCTAAATTGTGAGGAAGAGAATCAAGATGAGCTAATTAGCAACTATCATTACATAATTATTACTTTCATCCATTGTTTTATTACTTATAAAAACATCCAAAACAATACTAACACAATCAAAGCAAAAAATACGAGCAAGTAACCTAGCACAACAAACAAAACGGTAACGAGCTCAGCTGGCCTGTTGCGTGACGTCATTCTCAATTAACAGACCTAGTAACAGACTCTCAACCATGTTATATGTTATATCATTTTAACATGGTAAAAGAAGGATATATTTCTCTATTTAACATGAGTTTTCCCATTTAGCATGTTAAAATAAAGATCATGAATACTCCTAATTTACATTTTTTATTTTATTTATGTAATTTAATAATGAGAAAATCTGGTCGGAATTTTATTACATACTGTTTCATAATTAGGGATCCCATTTGAACAAACAGGTATTTTTATTTTAGATTCAGTCTCCTTAAAATTTAGTATCTGTAAATTTCTCATAGTTTTTGATTTTTCGTTGTTGTACCTACGTGTGCATCACACATTATTTCTCAATTCTATACAACATGTTTTAGTGATCACAGTGTAATATTTAATTTTAATCTCACAGTGAATTGAAAACTTAAATCCTGAATAGTTAATACTATTATGAACCTTATTGGTAGTGAGAAATATTCAAAAGAATATACTGCATATATGCATTTCAAGGATCATACACTCCAGGTGACTTGGATATGATGTTACTGAAATGTAAGCAATTTCCTGTTAGATTTGCATTTACTATGACTATAAATACATGACGGAATTAAAATTCAGTGCAATTTAGAGGAAAAAGTGACAAAGAACTTAGAATTTGAATAGGCACTAAATTGAATTACAAATTAAAATGCTAGAATAGAGACTTGAATTTTGTTTTTCTGTTTACACTATATTGAAAAAAATAATACAATCTGAACCATAGAATACATGTAAATTACAGGTTTAGTATTTGAGCAACCAGTAGTAAAATTAAATAAACAGTTGTCATAATTTGTGATATGGGCGTTCCCCAACCGTCTGGCAGATAGGTGAACCCCCTCCTGGTTGGAGTAGTTAGGTAGTTGGGTTATAATAATAAAAATAATTCTAAACTCTATAAAATAAAAAAAAAATTCTTACTAAACATTGGAATTTGATACAGCTTACATGATCATTAGAATGTTTTATAAATAGAAATATTTGCATTAGAATTAAGTTGGCCGCGGTTCACACCTTATTTTAGTAAATTGGCAACACTGTCCTAAGCTAATGACCCCGCGATGTTATTCGATAACATGCCTCTTTTTAATTAAGAAATAAAAATTAGAACATAAACACAATTATAACTATTTCTTTAGGGCTAAAAGTATTTATAAGTATTTCGTAAATGCGAGCCAATACTCAACTATATTCACATTAAAATTTTAATATTATTTCAAAAATAAATATTTAAATCATTGAGTAAGGAGGTAAATATATATTTTATGAAAATATTGAAATTTAACTAAAATATGAACTATTAACAGCCAAATGCATTCATTAATTTTAAATGAAAATTTACTCTTGTGGTAAATTGCATATTGCGAATCCCATGAGATTTTAGTTGATATCTTTTATTCACCTCTAACTTGTTTTTGTTTTTTAAATACCTTTAAATTTGTTTATTTAAATAAAATAAATAAACGACTCTATTTGTTTTAGTAATAAACAATGGATGGATATAAAAATTAGAGAGAATTCTGTAATAGTTGGGTTTGAGAAAGAAGAAGCAGTAGGCTTTGGTAGCCATCTTTTCCTCTATAACATACAGCAAACAGTATGCATCAGAGAGTCCCATCATTTTAACTCATATACAACAGACTCAAGATGACTGAATAAACTGCAATGAACGAATGAAGGAACGAAGAGAACAAGAGTATGCACCATGAAAATCTCAAGTAAACAAAACATCTATTATTATATGTAATACCATTTATTATTTCATGTGGCCCCAGTACTATTCGTAATCAAATGTAAATACTAAACCACATTGTACAACCTTTTAGCAAGCCCTCATATAAACATGTCTTATAATTCTGTGCCTTCTTCCTCTGTTACCTACAGGCAAACTCATCTTAGATGATTCTGCAGATTGCACAACGGATTAAAGAAGTGTATAGCAAGTTCACTTTCGACCTAAAACAGATTGATTTATTTATCATACATCTTGATATTTTTATCATATTTTGATCTTTTTCTTTTGTGTCATTTTAATAGAAAATTACAAGAAAAATTTACGGTGGAATAAATTCATTCTCCGTAATCGCTAATGAACTTTCATGTCCCCTGGGGGGGGGGGGATCAACCTAGTGCGAACGGTTAAACCATTTTCAATAATCTATTACTTGCTATATAAAATCGCTGTCATGCTGTATCATTGTTACGATAGTACGACCGGTCATAATTCTGCATTCTATAGTTTCAGAGGAATTTGATCTAATTTTTTTTTCTTCTAAACTCCATGGGCCTAAAGGATTTGATATGTGGGGATAGGTAACATTAATGGGTGACATCTCTTGTACTACATTTCCAATGTATTGTGAGATGGGAATGAGAAAAGGGATACGCCTGAAAATTAGAAAATGAATGGAGTCTGCTGTCTGATAATGGGCTCATCAGATTTCTTAATGTCTGTAGGCAGTAAGTTGGTAGTCCTCAGTCGAGTCTGAAATAAATTATTAATAATTTATTTATTGTTATTTACAACTGTATAACATATATACAACAAGTAAATTTGCTGTAGGTGAGATAGTGACATGATACAAACATGTGGAGAATCTACCCATTGATAAAACTCCAATAAAATTTCTAGAAGAGAAGATCCTGAGGCCATCTTCTTTTCAAACGCCTAAGAGGATTATTAGGTAATTAAGCAGGTTAAAAACAAGTGGATTTGGGTGGTTGGGAAGTTTTACATGGAAGGAATGGTATCTGGTTCTGGCCAAATCGGCAATATATGGGACATTGAGGTCATGATGGATGACTTGATTTGTGACAAAGTAAGGAGCGTTAAGGATTTTGGACTGTAAGGATTGGATTCGGGGAGGAATTTGATGGTTTAGTGGAGCCCTAGAGCTCAACTCCGTATGTCCAGATAGGCCTTATAATTGTCATGTAGATCAGTCTTTTGTAATGGATTGGCAATTTAGGATTTGATATATGGGGATAGGTACCATTAATGGGTGACATCTCTTGTACTACATTTCCAATTTATTGTGAAATGGGAATGAGGAAAGGGATACGCCTGAAAATTAGAAAATGAATCGAGTCTGCTGTCTAATGGTGGACTGATCAAATTTCGTAATGTCTGTAGTCAGTAAGCTGGTAGTCCTTAGTCGATTCTGAGTCTGTGTGTGTCAGCTAGTGGCCGTCCTGTCGGTGTCAGGGTCCTAAATAATGGGTTCACACAGTTCTGGAGGCTGTCAAAAAATTTGATGTGCCTCCTCGATATAAACTCTGTCACAGCAGGTTGTTCGAGAGTTGTATGTATGTGGTCTATCTTTGTAGTGAAGTATGTATCATGTATGTATCTGAGTATACCGCTCTGAAACTGTTGGAGCCTCTTGGCTGTTGAAGGTTCTATGTTAGTGCTCTGTAGAGTAGGGCTGGCTGGAGCACATTCTTGTTTATCATTAATATCAGGTAAAGAGAATGATTAGGAGAAGTTAACTGGTGATTAAGCCTGTAACACTTGGTCCTGACCTGCTTGATCTTATAGCAGTGGCGAGCTAGCGTCAAGGGTTATACCCAGATAGACCATGCTGCCTGCTGGTCTTCATCTAAATTATAATAGGGTCAGTAACACATTAGAATTTGCTTAACGTTATCGTCGAGAAAGAGCGCTCATGCTACACCGCAAGATAAGCCATGCCTCGTCTAATCTATTAAAGACCTCAACCTGCGTGACTCGCTTTTCGGGCTGTTGAAACTAGATCACGCTACAGAAACTAGGACCTTACTTTTATTTGAATACATTAAATATTATCGAAAACGATCCTTTATATCAGCACGTGATATATAAACTCTAATACCCATATTATTTTCTTCTTCTATCCTCGAATGTCAGCGCAATAAGCCTCCTCCCTTCACATTGAAATTAATCCTCGCTCGTTTCAGAACAGATATTTCTATACTATTCATTGTGGCAATACTTTCTCGCACTAATTACTAATATGAGCTATTCAGTTAAAAAATTGACTAAATCCAATTTCAACAATTTTCAGAAATATTTCACTTTGCAAAATTTTAATATTTTTCTTTTGTAAAAGTATGACAATAATATAAAAACAAAAACATTCTACTAATGCTAAATTATTATAAAATCTAAATTGAAAATACTAAGAATAATTTTATGGAGTCAATCCTTTTGTCAAGAAGGGATAAGAAAGTAAATAGTAACGATCTTTTATAGATCACAGTTTCGTATCTGTAAACCAGTTTCAGTATTTCAGAAGTCTGGTTATGGATGACATCAAAGTAGAGGCCAGGACAGCGGTAGGAAATACATGTTGTTTCTCATAGCGAAAAGTATTGAAGCTTAGAGCTCTCTCTAATAGAATGAAAGTGGTCATCTACAAAACCATTTTAAGGCTAGTGATAATTTAGGGTATGAAACATGGCCCTTGACAAGAAAAACGGAATGGATGCTCAATTCTTGGGAGAGAAAGGGTTTGGAGAAGAAGAAGGAATGAGGTGCTGATAAAACTGTTTTGGTAACCCAGGATGACATTAGGGAAAAAACTTAAATCCATGGGGCTGGACGATTTGGAAGAGGATTTAAGGTGGTTACCTACTGACTGCCCTACAGTTTCATTTAATGATGTTACTCTCACCCCTGTCGAACAGATCCGCTACCTTGGACTACATATGGACAAGCGATTAACCTGGAATCCTCACACCAGACTGAAAAGACAGGAAACTGCACGTCGA
>NW_027110130.1:519875-521426 GCF_000696795.3 Halyomorpha halys
AAATCCTCAATGCTCCTTACTTTGTCACAAATAAAATCATACATAAAGACCTTAATGTTCCCTATGTAACCGATCTAGCCCGAACCAGATATCACTGCTTCCATTATAAACTCCCTAACCACTCAAACCCCCTAGTTTATAATCTTGCCTCCTCTTCCATTCCTGACAATCCTCCGAGGCGCCTGAAAATAAGATGGTCACGAGACCAGCTAATGTAAAATGTCATTAGAGTGCTACCAATGGGTAGTTTCTCTACACGCCTGTAAAACTTCAATTTAACTTAGATCAGATTTACTAAATGTATTATAATGTACAGTTGTAAATAGCAATAAATAAATATTTAAAAAAAAATATTTGTTTCAATAGTGTTAAATTAATATATATTCATCCTCAAATATATAAATAGTGAAACACTGAAATTAAAATTTTATTAATAAATAGCAGAACCAGTTACTAATAAAAATTTAATTCATTTCCATTCAAGTTTTACCTCTGTCAAACCCAGTACTGCCATATATCTGGCCTATTCATAATTTATAATTTATTATTAATGGATTGCGACTCAGAAATAAAAACATCTTAGGGATTTTTATACACTTGGTTATATCATTGGAATGTTAGAGAACGGTCCAGGGAAGGAGTTCTGGCCCTGCGACATGTATTGATTATATGAATGAACTCATTCATGCTTTTCAAGAATGTACCCCCAACCTTTGAGATTATTATATCACACCAAAATCGGTCAAGTAAAAATAAACTGTTTACAAGTTTATTTTTTATCAAATAAAAATAAATAAGTTCTTTAATTTCTTTTATTTTTACTTATTGAAATTTACAACTGTATAAACTATAACATTAGCTTAGACTAAGAATCTTAGTAGACTGTACCGATATCAGTATTTCGTCAAGTTAAACCAACTTCGACTTTAGAAACTCGTTTAGAAAAGTGCAGTGCACGCATTATGCAACTTTCACTTACCACTCTACATACGTATCCAAAGTTTTTGTAGATTTGTATAGGTGTTTTTTAAATAGTAGGGGAAGGCAAAAATTATATATATAAAAAAAAATCTGTTGTAAATATTTTAGTAAAAACATAATATTTTAGGCTTTCTGGAGCTGAAGATAAATTTTGTTTCTGTCAAAAATACAAAAGTCTTTATTTTCTCTCCTTTAATTATTAATAAAACTCTTTAATATTAGATTAATTATTTTATATATTCTTGTTTGAGAGTAGTTTAGTTTGTTCTTAATTTAAAACAAATTTGATCCTTTTTTTCTCTCAACTTTATTCTTTACAACGTTTCGACCCTCAGGCTATTCTCAAGGATACCTTCATATTGACGTCATTTCCTTTTTCAAATCTTAAAAATGCAGGCTAATTGTATTTGTCCCATCTTTCAATGAATTAATCATTAAATTAATAACATTATAAAATTTTTGTTTTTTAAAATTGGATTTCCTACTTACATAACCTTTTCTAAATAATTTTTTCCTAGATTTAAACCTTTTATGAAACACTTTTCTTCCTTCTTTCATTCACATTTGCAA
>NW_027110130.1:522315-525611 GCF_000696795.3 Halyomorpha halys
CTCAGGCCATTCTCAAGGATACCTTCATATTGATGTAATTTCCTTTTTCAAATCTTAAAAATGCAGGCTAATTGCCTTTTTCCCATCTTTAAATAAATTAATCATTAAATTAATAAGATTATAAAATTTTTATTTTTTTAAAATTAGATTTCCTACTTACATAACCTTTTCTAAATAATTTTTTCCTAGATTTAAACCTTTTATAAAACACTTTTATTCCTTCTTTCATTCACATTTGCAACTTAAAACAGAACCTACCTCTGTTGTAAATATTTTAGTAAAAACATAATATTTTAGGGTTTCTGGAGGTGAAGATAAATTTTGTTTCTGTCAAAAATACAGAAGTCTTCATTTTCTCTTCTTTAATTATTAATAAAACTCTTTAATATTTTTTGTTTATATATTGTTTATTATTGGTAGCAAAACAGTTTATTTTTTTTAAAATTAATAAAATTAAAGTTAATTTTTTATTACTTTAATGTAAATTTTACATATTTACTTGTCAAAATTGATAAATCTACTAAGAATAGTTTAGGGAAATAAAAAATAGCGGATGTTTTAAAAACGTTAAACAAAAAAAAGAAATCATTCGGAGCTTCATATCTTTAAAACTACCAACACTAGTAAACCAAATTAAATATCATTTGAAGGAGAGTAAATTTTCTTAAATATGAGCCTTAAAAGAGCTATTTACATGCAATAGTTTGATTTTTTTTCGTCTACAACCTATATGACTGGTAACTACGTTTCCTTTAGTTTAGCCAATCTTTATTTTGTATCATAATTATAAGAGATAGTTGACCGTTGATAACATATACGAGGAGAAGATGGTTGGGGGTGCGGTCAAAATAAAAAACAAATAAGTTGATGTAACTTATTTAATCGTGCCAACGTTTCGGCTAGAGTTTCTAGCCTTCATCAGAGGTTAGAACAGAACAAGATAACAACCATTGAATATAGAAAATGAAATATAAACAGAATGAGATAAATTAAATAATTTTACAGAATGGAATTAATAAAATAAAGTGATCAGAGAAGTGGAAAATAAAATGTATACATAGGTAATTTAATAAGTAGGTAAAATAATATAATTAAGGAAATAAAATAAAAATGAAGTTATATAATGCAAAGAAATATGAATACATTAGTTATTAATAATTAAAAAATTAAAATATGGTAAGAAAAATAAATTTGAGAGAAAGAAAATATATGTAACCATAATAATAGATAAAGAGGCAAAATATGAGTAAAATTTAACAAAAGAAATGAATAGAAAACAGAAAATTTAAAAACAACAATAATAATATATGGTGAACTAATAACGTGGGTAAGGAAAATTGAGAAAAGATGGGGGGGGTGAAATAAAGATAGGGGAAAAATAATTAAGATTAATTATTATTTTGTTTCATTTTATGTTGAAAATCGAATGTAATTTAAAAGAGAACTGGGAAAGATAGTAGATATTGAAGTTTGTTTCTTTCTTTAATCCCCTAGCGTTTGTACAAGTCTAAGATTTGCGACAAGTGACAAACGTGTAGTTAGCATAAGCTATTATTATAAAATAATCGAGTTTAATCTTGAAATTTAACATCTTGTGCCAGTATCCCTCATCTTCCAAACGCCCTACTTTGAAATGAAATTATTTTTTCTATATTTCAAAACCGCAAAAGTTTTCAGGGGGATTTCAAAAAGCGATAAGTGAAAGAAAATCTAATTACAATTTCTATATTTTTTTAACATCAATCATTAAGTTCGGTTCATTTAAGGTCCTTTTTTTGACTAAATAATCTTTTCGAAGTTTAAACCTAGAATAAAATTTATTTTCGTCGATTTATCGATTCAACGCAAGTCAAAGCTGTTTATATGAAATGCTTAAACGTGAAAATAATTTCTTCCATCATTAAATCGTCGTTAATGATTAAGTTATTATATTCATCAATTTTTGCTTAATCGTCTCTGCCTCCTTGATATTATCCATAGGATTAGATTGATAGCTAAATACACTGCACACTCTACTTCATTCTAAACTTAATTCTTCGTTAAACATTTAGTTATCGCATCCGTCTGAAATTATTTGTTTTGAGTAAAGATAATTTTTTTTCTCAATCCAGTACCACCATAATATTATCCTAACACTCATATTGACAGCTAACTACAATTTATTGTTAACTAACGTTTCGTCCCACTTTGTAGGGCTTCGTCAGGGTGACTCCGACAGGTCGTCATCTCCGTTTGAATCTGAGAGCACTGACAAAGCCTGCTAAGTGGGACGAAACGTAAGCTAACAATAAATAGTTTTCTTTTACTATTTTAATAGCTTTATTGACCCCCACCTGGACTACTTCCTACAATCTACTTTATTCAGTCTACTATCTTCTTCCATTTATTTATTTATTTTTTCTAGGCATACGTTATGTTTTGATTAAGAATAAAACTTATTTTCATTTATTTATCAATTCAACGAAATTCAAAGCTATTTCATATAAAATTATGGAGTTTAATCGATTAATTACATACAGCCTACTTTCTTCCACTTTTAAATTGTTATGGAATATTAAGTTATTTTAAATATATTTTTTCAATTTCTTGAGACAGGTAATTATTTATTAAATAAATCAAAAATTGTATCCTTGTATATTCTCAACACTTTTTATTTCAACAGTCCAACGTTTCGGCCATTTCAGCCATCCTCAAGGGCAATTTTCAATACAAATTCTCACCTCACATCAAAATTTAAAATTTGTTTTCCAGGCTATTCTGCCCAGGTCATTAATTATAAGTTAAAACCCTATTTTTTAAAAATTCATAAATATTTAAAACTTCTAGTTTTCAGATTATCCACAATATCACTACCATATAAACAAACTCCATGGTAGTGATATTATGGATAATTTGAAAATTAAGAAGTTTTAAATATTTATGAATTTTTAAAAAATAGGGTTTTAACTTATAATTAATGACCTCGGCAGAATAGCCTGCAAAACAAATTTTAAATTTTGATGTATCCTTCCATTGTATCCCAATCCCTCCAATCTCACCCTCGAAGAATGGTGCCAAAACTGGAGGATTAAAATAAATTCCAATAAATCCCACCAAATCACATTTACCCTTCGTCTTGCCCTACAGTATCTTTTAATAATACCTGGCTTATTCCTGTCGAACAGATCCATTACTTAGGACTAAATCTGGACTAACGACTGACATGGAATCCTCATACAAGACTGAAAAGACAGGAAACTGCTCGTCGATTCCGACTATTCCAACATTTACTAGACAAACGGTCTAAATTGCCAATC
>NW_027110130.1:526726-535172 GCF_000696795.3 Halyomorpha halys
GAACATGTGTTGATGTAGAGTAAATATTTTTTATATAAAAAGTAAAAATTCATTTATTTGTGTTTTAAATGTATCTATTAGTTTTTTTAACTTTTCTACTGCTGTGACTCTCCTTTGTTTTTATTTATTTATGCATTGCTATTTATTAATAATTTCTGTTAATTTGCATTTAATTTGTGTAACGGACCGAACGTGTGCTGTGGATCACTAATGACGGAAGGTATGAGAGAGAATAAATAGCACATTGAATGAATAGGTAAATTGTAATTTGCCTTTTTGCGAGAAGACAAAGGAGAAAAACTATAATATGTAAGAAAAAATTAAATAAAATTGTTATGAAAGACATTTTTGATTTATTTAATAAATATTAAGTTATTGTTTTTGTCTGAATCGTTTTGAGTGAATTTTTTTTCCTAATCCTCTGCCTTCTTAATATTATCCATAGTGCTGGATTGATAGTTGAATACAGTACGCACAATAACCAATTCCACCCTCAATTCTTCGTTAAACATTTAATTGTTATATCGATTTGAAATTAATTGTTTTGAATAATTTTTTTTTTTCTTAATCCAATGCCTTCAGAATATTGGCCATAGAGTAAGATTGACAGCTAGCTACACTATATAGAGAGGAGGATCGATTAGGAGGGAAGGCAGACACTAGGAGGTTGGCGGCCATGTTGACCCAGTTGAACTGACCTGGATGCGCGCTCCCCGATGACGTAGCAGGCTAAGAATAGCCACCGTTCTATATTTAGCCCTCCTCGGTGCGGGGGCGAATCCCAACGTCAAAACTTTATTCCTCGTACTCGCTCCACGCGGAACTTCGCTACTTCTAGCCCATGATCGCCTTCGCTGCTAAAAATATATTTCTAGACAGATTCTAAAATTGTACAGCCTTCTATTAATAGATTCCATTCAAAAACATCAAGGCTAAAGCGTTTTGTCAATACATCGGGAAATTTTAATTCCCGGCGTTATTTTTTTTTTCATTACAGGATAGTGATTCAATTTATTTTTCCATAAATTACATATATTTTTGATGAGGTGTAGATAGTTGACCGTAGATTAATGCTTGGAGAAGTTTGTCGGGGGGTGCGGTCAGCAAAGAATAACATAAATAAACAAAACCATATTTATTTATTTTATGCCGACGTTTCGACCTGAGTTTCAGGTCTTCATCAGGGCTATAGAACAAAAGAGATAACAACAACATTTAGAGTAACATACAATTGAAAAGGAATAGTATACTAACAAATTTAGAATTATACAAAATATTGAATTAAATCATAAATGAAAAAAAATTGATAACTGATAATTGAATAGTACAAAATTTTAATTGATTGATATTTGTGGAATTGTATGGTAGTAAATTGAAAACAGGACATATCTTCTTACCTACATGATATTATATTTCATCTGTCACTGTTTTGTATAATTCTAAATTTGTTTGTATACTATTCCTTTTCAATTGTATGTTACTCTAAATGTTGTTATCTGTTTTGTTCTATAGCCCTGATGAAGACCTGAAACTCAGGTCGAAACGTCGGCATAAAATAAATAAATATGGTTTTGTTTATTTATGTTGTTCTTTGCTGACCGCACCCCCCGACAAACTTCTCCAAACATATATTTTTGGATCTTAAGGATCAGTCAATAAAACAGCTTTATTGTTTGCATACCCATGTCCTGCAATGAAAAATTAGTTAATCATACCTTGAAATAATTATCACAAATTATAATTAATTATTACTTAATAATAAATAATTATTATACCATTGTTACGGTTCGTTTTAGTTACAATAAAAGTGTTTATTTTAAAATAACAAGTGGTTAATGATTTATTAATCTATTGCTGCATTATGGAGTGCCTGCATTAACAGCGTTAGCCATCCTTTAAATATTCTGTAACAAATATAAAAACAAGAACCCAAGAGGAGAAAAAAGTTATTTCACCCCAATTTTTTATTGAAAACTATGTATAATTACAAGTAAAAATATATGAGTCTGCCAAGTATAGTTAGGGGAAATAAAAAATGTTGGCTGTTTCAAAATGCTAAAGATATAATTTTTCATTATATCTTTAGTTCATTAAATTAAAAAGTGTCTGATAAAATTTCTAGAACGAAAGTTGAATTTATAGGTTATGTACCACCATTTATATGTTTTTTTAAATCATATACCACAAACTTTATTGTTTGCATACCCATGTCCTACATTGAAAAATCAGCTTTTTAGAATAATGAATTCCTTTAAATAATTATTATAAAACTAAAATGTACAGAGTATAATTTAAGAATAATAACTATAAACAATTTATAATATAATAACTTAATGTTTGACTATGATTTAAAAGTGGAAGTATTTACGTACACCCGATTTCATGATTAGACTCGATCTTTTCATAAAATCAGCTTTGAATTTCGATGAATTGATAGATATAAATTATTAATGAATAAATAATTATAATAATTCTTATAATTTCAAATTATGAAGAAGATCGTCAGAGGTGCGGTAAAAAGAGAATAAAAAAGTTTAAAACTACTTCTTTACCGACATTTCGCCCCAATTTGTAGAGCTTTTTTTATATTTTATTATCTTACTATGTCAAATTATTTTTAGTAGTTTTTGTATCGTATTAGCCATGATGAAGCTTTACATATTGGGACGAAACGTTGCCAAACAAATAGTTTTTAACTATTTTTATTTTATTTTCACCGCACCCTCTGATATTCTTCATAATTTGAAATTATGCGGTCAATTAGTTATATTTATAATAGAACTTCTATCAGAGAATGGCTAAGAATAGCACCACTTTCTTAATGGGCGAAATTGCCCTTAAATTATCTATGAACCTTAAGCCGTTTCAACAAGTGATTATCTATTTATAGAACTTCTATCAGTGAATGGTTAAGAAAGAGGTTCTAAGGTTAGGAGATAAAGACAGATAATAAAAAAAAATTATAGATCGGATTATCGAAGTCTTGTTGCATTATTTAAAACGACGTATTTACCCAAACCATCGCATATCTTGGTGACATAAAGCCCAAAAGTGAAATGTAACATTTTTGTACCCCAGAGCCCAGTCGAATAAAATTCATTTATTTCGTACCAATTATTACTTTAATGAAAAATAAATATAATTACTAATCAAAATTGATGAATCTGTCAAGTATATGTAGGGGAATAAAAAATGGCGGCGGTTTCAAAATGTTAAAAAAAAATTACTTTTAATTATAATAATAATACTTTATTTATTCTGGGACGAGTCCCTTTAGAATAATACATAATAATCAATAGATGAGGACTGAGTAGCCTCAGAGATACTAAAACAAAAAATACAAAGAAAATATAAACAGTCATAGTAAAAAAAAAAATAATAATAATTATAGGTTACTTTCTCACTTTTATCAGTTGAACAAAAAAAAAAAGAAAAATGAATAAATAAAAAAGAGAAAAGAGAACGATGTGAAAATATTTGAGAATGATATAATAGTTTACATACATATTTACAATTATATTAATTTACAATTTTATGGGGTCTGAATGGATAAGAATGATTGAACAGGCGGAATTTAAAGGTAGGGAGGGTATTGGAGCGACGGATGTTGGAAGGGAATGGAGTTCCATAAGGATGAGGCTCGGATAATGAACGCTCTATCGAAAGCAGTGGTTCGTTGGTCCCTTGTGTATAAATCTGACGACCGTGAACGGCTATTACGGGAACGTATGGAGGATTTCAATTGAAGGAGCTCGTAGATGTATGATAGACGGTGGGATTGGATGACTTGGAAGATGAAGGAAGCCAAGAAATACTTACGACGGTAGGAAGGATAAAGCCACTCCAACTCTTCATAAAAACGGGAAACAGAAGCGTCCATTGGGATCCCGAAGATGTATCGTACACAGCAATTAATCAAACGTTTTAATTTCTCGCCTCGAGATCCCCAGAGACGCCCCCATATACTGTACAGCAATAGTCAAAGTGGGGAAATATTAGAGAAATGACCAGGAGCCTACGAGTTTCAAATGGAAACAGGTGGCGGAGGTAATTTAAATGTTTTAATGTTGAAAAGGTACGGCAGGAGATATTGGATACAGGGTGTTTCCAGGAAAGCGTTTGATCAAAGGTTATTCCCAGGTTTTTGATGGTGGGGTAAGATTTGATGGGACTATCATGTAGGAACAGAGTTGGAATATTAGGAACTGGAGATGATTGGAGCCTATTAAGATTGCCTTCGTCTTCTCCGCATTTTGCCCATTCGCAAATCCCATCCAAATCTTCTTGAAGTTTCTCAGCGGCTGATAATAGTTCAGAAGGCTGGAAGGACAGGTATATTTGGAAATTATCTGCATAGATGTGGTATTGCGAGTGATGGATCTGGAGGGGAAGGTCATTAATTTAGATAGCAAACAGAGTAAGAGATAGAGAAGAGCCTTGAGGAACACCACAGGAAAGGGGGATGGTTTTAGATGGAGATTCACCTGGGACCGATTTGAGAGAAATGATTTGAACCAGCATAGGGCACTGTTGGATAGAGGAACATTAATTATGTGTCTATTATATATGTCTTTTAAATTATATGTCTACTTAATTAAAGTTTCTGATAAAACTTTTAGAACGAAGGTTGAATTTATAGGTTATGTAGTACTGTTTATATGATTTTTTAATCATATACAACTTAGTTTGCTGATACTTACGTTTCCTATCGTTTGGCCTATCTCTATTTTGTTCCTCTAATGAAAAATGAGTATAATTACAAGTCAAAATTGATATATCTATCAAGTTTAGGTAGGAATAAAAAATGGCAGCTGTTTAAAAAACACTAGAAAACCTAAGAAAAAGTTATTTAAAGTTGAGTCGATTTGCTAAAATGTGAGCCTAGATAGCACTACTTGCGCTCAATAGTTCCCGAGATATATATATTTTTTTATTTCATAAAAAATTTACTGATTTCAATATTTAGTGAATTTATTGATTAGCAAATATCACTCCTATGAAATGTAATGAAATACCTTATATCACATTAAACTAGCTTTAATTTTAGCACTTATAGAAATCTTTATATTTTAGGGTACCTAAGACTTAGATTTCCAATAATAAATTTACTAGCCATGGATTTTTTGAAATAAAATGAAAATCAATCTTTGGAACACTTTGTCCCCTGAGGATAACATCTAGGAAAAGTTTTATTTAACAGCTTTTGTCTGGCTACATTGACTTTTGAACATAATTAAATGGATCAATAACAATATTTAAATAAAATAAAATATGAACAAAAATACATATTTATTTATGCTTATAATGTTTTCTATTATTTACCAGTTCACGGAAGTTTAATAGTCTCGGAGATGGATTTATATTTATTATTCATGTTTTAGTCTCTTTTCTTGTTCAATGGGTACTCCTTTGTACACTGGGCATCCTTAGTCGAAATGTGGGAGAATAGGGAGGATACAAGAAGGTGACGAGTACATCGAGGAAATGAATCAAGGGATTTTAGGAGCTGTTTAAATATTTTCGAAGTGCAATCGAGATCATTGCCACAGGTGCCTTTAGGACCAGTCCAATTTTTAGTTTATGTGCTGAGTCTGGAATATCACCCCTACTATTTAGACGACAACTATTACCTACAAATTATTTTTCCCGGGTATACCTGCAACCCTCACATCCAACTGATAAGTACATTTTCAATCCTAAATTCTCTAGAAAGTTCTAGCTGAAGATAAATACAACACTACCCCTCGCTGAACGATTATCGTCCACTGTCACAGAATTAAAAGCAATAGCCATCAACATACCACTAAATAACACGCCCCCCTGGACCTACCTACGTCCTAATGTAAATCTCCGACTATTCAAATACCGCAAACAAAATACAACAACGTCAAAATATCAAGAAAAGTTCCGAGAACTGCTACAAACTCTACCAGAACCGCTATATATACAGACAGATGACTCGAAGTCAGATAACGCAACAGGACCTGCCTTTGTGACACCAAACACAATCCATAAGAGAAAACTGCATCATCTCTCTAATATATATATACCGCAGAACTAAATGCCATAGCATTCGCCCTTTACTTTTGTATGACAAATATACCAAATGGCAATATAGTAATAATATTGGACTCCATTAGCGCTCTTCAAGGACTAGATATAATTTATTCAATTCACCCACTTGTTCAACGAATGCATGAATACTTAATAATGGTAAAACAAATAGATAAATCAGTCCACTTCATCTGGGCTCCCGGGCATGTTGGTATTACGGGAAATGAGATGGCCCACAAAGCTGCTAGAGAAGTGCTAGTCCTCCCAGGTAGAGCCGCAGTAATTTTATCTGCAAAGGAACTTGCTCACCCTTTAAAGGAATGTATTAATAAAATATTGCAGGCAATGTGGGATGAAAGTCTACCCAGTAAGTTGAAACCTATAAAGAAAGATGTGAAGCCCTGGATTAGATCAACACGAAGTAGACCGTGAAGAAGTAGTACATCACCCGACTCAGAATAGGACATACCCGACTGACACACATCCACCTTATAACAGGAGAGGCCCCTCCAAAATGTTAGAAATGTAATAGCAATCTGACCATCAAACACATTTTTGAAGTCATCACTACACATTAATTCTGAACCAGTTAGGTTCAACAACAAATGTTCCAATGCCGTTGAGAAACGACGATTCCGTAATAGAAAGAGTCATTAAATTCATCCATCAGACTAACTTAATAATCAGCCTTTAATTATTATAATTATCTATTTATCATGCCTTATTTTTAAAATTAGAACAGTTAATTATCTGCTGTTCGTCATCCTTTTCACTATCGTAACGATTATAATTGTCTAGATAATATTTCAAATTTCACGGAAATGAGTCCCACTGGTGCGGATCAGTACACCATACCAAAGCTATGACTATGGAACAACTAGGCCTTACCAAAGCCAACAACCAATGGGCGTTGATGACCAGGCTGTTAAACGCCCTTTCAAAACTAATAAACAACATTTTCGATTTATTTAGGATATGTTGCTGTTCTATGTTAAGTGCTGATCAAAGTTGACTCCTAGGTTTCTTATGGTGTTTTGAAACTGGATAGGTATGTTACTGAGGTGTAATAATAGATAGTAAGGAAGGGTTTTGAACCGATGGCCTTGGTTTTTTCAGTATATGTTATATGAAATGTTACTATTAAAAAGAAAAAATGTATCTAGGGAACCATTGAATCTAAACCGCACTGTTAGGGCTCATGTTTTAGCAAAGTCACTTCACTTTAAATGATATTTTATTTTCTAGTTTTGTTAGTAGTATTAAAGATATAGAGCTTGCCCTACTCATAAATTTGAGTTTTAGTTATACATAGTATTCACTAAATTAATAAAAAATTGGAGTGATATAACTAATTTTTTCTCATATAGTGCTCTTGCAGCATGGAATATCAATGCAAAAACTCACAATTCCAGAATTGAATTTGTGGGACAATTATTTTGGAAAATGTTTTACCTATAATGGTGTTAACGACTTGTGTCGGCTATTACATTCGATTTTCATCATAAAATGGAACAAAATCAAGATAGGCTAACCGAAAAGAAATGTAAGTATAAGCAAAGTAAGATGTATATGATTAAAAAATCATATAAATAGGAAAGCAAAGCTTTTGTTGCACAAAACAATGATCAGGCCAGTGGTAATATACGGTAGTGAGACGTGGACTCGAAATAAGGAAAATAGAAGAGCTCTACTGGTTTGGGAGAGAAGAGTCCTGAGAAAGATCTTTGGAGCCGTTAAAGAGGAGCACAGGTGGAGAATCAGAAGCAATGACGAAATAAAGGAATTGTATGGAGAGCCTGATATCCTCTGTGCTATTAAGAAGAGCAGGCTAAGATGGTTGCGACATGTAAAAGGATGCTAAATGGTGCACCAGGAGGAAAAAAGAAAAGGGGCAGACCCAGGTGTCGGTAGCTGGATGATTTGAAGGAACATTTGAGAGGAATAGGAATTGAAAATTAGAGGAGTCTTGCTGGAGACCGCCAGGCATGGGGAAGAATGGTGGCAGAGGCCCAGGTCCTACAAGGACTGTAGCGCCCAACAGTGAGTGAGTGATAAATAGTACTATATAATCTATAAATTCAACTTTCGTTCTAGAATTTTTATCATAAACTTAATTTGATTACCCAAACATATAATTAAAAGTTTTTATTTTTAACATTTTGAAATTTTGTACCTATATAAGGGGTATTCATGATGTTGTGTTAAATGTTATATGTTTTACCATGTTAAATGTTATAACTATAGGATTGTGAGCAGCCCTATTTGAAGTCATGTTAAACGTTAAATGCCTAAGAGTCCCTAGCGGATTTTCTCAGCAATTTGTTGTATAAGCTTTTATGTTTATAACCTTCCTTCCAGACCCTCATGTTATTGTTTACTTCAGTTTTGATTT